>NC_085966.1:9610714-9917305 GCF_910591565.1 Cydia splendana | reverse complement strand
TTATTTCTCTATACGTTAGATGTTACTAAACTGAGAAAGAAAAACAATAGCCTTAGATTTATGTACCATCAACGCACCTGCATTAAGATCAAGGTCATTATCGTGTGGCATCGTATGAAGTGGTGAAGGTGACGCAGATGATGGTAAAGAGTGTGACTGCGGCGGCTGTTGCGCAGGCTTCGATTGCGGTTTTTGTGGTGTAGGGTCTTGATCAGATTCAACAGAACGTCTTCTCGAAGTATCTCGAAGCTTTTCTTGTAATTTCCTAATCTTTCTCCTGATGTAATCTTCATCCTTTTCCTTATCTCTTTTCCTTTTCCCCATTATTTTCACTTTTCACAGCACTCGCGAAAAAACCAAGCACTTAACTACGCGCTTGTTACTAAGAAAAGTAGCGATCGCTTCAAATACGATTTACGAGGTCAGTTTTCAAATGAGAGAAAAAACGGACTTTCAGGCCCAACCGGAAAATGCCAGAATAGAAAAAAGAATTACTAACTAATCTATCAGTCACTCGGAGTAAATATCTATGGAGTAGAGACGCGCACTAATTTCTATCTGAAAAATTCTGTCGTTTTTGGGGCGGGGGACGAGGTAACGCACACAAATAATGTTAACACTAATGCATTTTTAGCATGCGTCGCTACACACGCACACGACAAAATTATCAAACACTAGCAAAAACTATATTCACACAAGTACAAGAACAAACACAGACAACCCTGTCCGTGAACGAGATGACGTCAGTTCTAAGTAAACCTAGATAGTGCGAGGGACGCGCCGATAATATTGTCGATAAAATTGACAATGAATTTTAATTTCTGATTTTATCAATTATAATAATAATACAATATCGACTGACGACCGGTCTGGTCTAGTGGATAGTGACCCTGTCTGCTAAGCCGATGGTCCTGGGTTCGAATCCCAGTAAGGGCATTTATTTGTGTGATGAACACTAATATTTGTTCCTGAGTCATGGTTGTTTTCTATGTATATAAGTATGTATTTATCTATTCAAGTATGTATATCGTCGCCTAGTACCCATAGTACAAGCTTTGCTTAGTTTGGGGCTAGGTTTGATCTGTGTAAGATGTCCCCTAATATTTATTTTTTATTTTTTTATTAATATCAAGTCTTTGTACCAGCATTTTACTAACTTTGAATTTTTGTATTGTTTAGATGTTATTTCTAATAGTTTGTCAATTTGTTTAGGGCGAATCTTGCAAGCTGATATAGAATGATTTCTTATTATTAGTTCATTACTTAATATTTTACATGTTGGTTTACTTCTGAAAGCAATGCAATATACTATCGAGCATGCAGATCTGATGACAGAGATGGAACGCGGCCATAGGATGTCATTTAAGGGATATTGAGTAGGGGATAATTAGTATATATATCGGCGGTAGATCGTAAAATCGGGCATATCGAGATATTCCTAGGCATATCATGAAACGCCGCCATTTAATAATCTGCCTTTTGCATTTTTTGCCACGGCATTCTATTCTATGTGGCATTTGGAGCAGAATGCGTAGGTACTAGGTAGGTACTAAAATCATACGCTACCCAAACACGTACTATAAGTAGGCTGTCAAGCCATTTCAATGGTTATCATTTGCTAAAATTAGGACATCCTACTTATTCGATATGCCTAAATGTTGAGGTTTGAACGGTATGGCTGGTGGTCACTAGTCAGATCATGACATGCCGGCGTTTCATGATCTGCTTAGGAATATCACACCTTGAAGTTAGCACGATATGGCTGGTGGTCACTAGGCAGATCATCATCTGCCTAGGAATATCACTCCTTGAGGTTTGTACGATATGGCTGGTGTTCGCTAGGCATCATGACCATCGGTATATTATTCATTATGTTTATATCGATTTTACCGATATGGGTTTTTATGGTGTCCCATCACTAATATTGGTACGGTGATACCAGAGTAATAAATTAAAAGTGCCTATTTATGGAAAGTGACAGCCGTAAATACCTTAAATTAATAAAATATTTGACCTGTTAAATAAAAATATATAGCTGGTCAAGCAAATCTTGTCAGTAAAAAAGGCGTGAAATTCAAATTTTTTATGGGACGATATCCCTTCCCGCCTACATTTTTCAAATTTGCCGCCTTTTTCTACTGACAAGATCTGCTTGACCAGCTATATGTAGAAACTAAAGGAAAAATTAATTAAAAAAAAAGAGTCTATCGGTAATTTTACGTTATTTAGGGGTTGTGCACAAATCACGCGAGATGTTTTCGACTACTTTTTGATCCCCCGTCCCCCTTTTCTTTATTCTTATAGATCTATTTATTTGATTAAATAAATTAGGTTGATATGAAACTAAGGTGTTATATAAAAATAATGTGTTACATAAATTATAATTATAACAAAAAGCAACGCAAATAGGGCATATTACTGCAATGTTCTGCCGCCAGAGTGTAGCACTAAGCTAGCTAGTAAATTTTCTCTTTTCTCTTTATCGCTCAAATATGCAATAGTGATAGAGAGGTTAGATAACGAAATTTAAATTTTCTTGTTCCGCGGCGGACCCCCAGATTGTGATGGATTGTGGTAGTCGCGCCCCCTACGCAGAGTTTCGCATAATATTTCCTATTAGAAATTCTACTCGTACCTAATTAATATTTAGAAAGTCTTCTTTAGAATTACCCCAAATTAGATCTAATATCATATCACTGGTATCACTGTCAGATTGACAATGTTTTTTAGTTATTTGCAAAGTTAATGCACTATTTGATAATATTTAGATGTAATAGTACTTACATATGATAAGAAACGTGTTCTTTTTGTAGACTAGATGTTTCTGATCTCATTTTGCATGAGAAAACGCTGCAATTCGGCATTTTCGGCTCCTATCATTCCGCTTAGACTGACGTTTGCTGAATGGCGTATGACGTGTGGCAACTAGTTTTATATAACCTCCTTGACCGGCGGCCGCGATCTTTTTGCAGAGGGGAACCCCTGTTAATGGCCGCTCCATAGATATTTACTCCGAGATCAGTCAGTAACAACCAGAAGAAACATACTCTTCCCTTTCTTTTGTATGCTAGTACTAGTGTCAAACAAGGACAGTATGACTCTTTTTATCTATGTTTGAGATGAGACAGTGCTGCCGTGATAGGCCAAACCATAGATAAGATTTGACAACAAAAACAAAACAAAGTTATATATTCTTCCGCCATCACGGTGCTTCAACTATTTTTAATTATGTAATAATTATTTCCGAATGAAATTCGTCTGAATTAGTTGAAAAATAACAATAAGACAACATACCTGAGGGTCTTGTTACCTTACTTGCTTAAACTATGGTGTATATTGTATACGAATCGCCATGGAGTGGACGCCGGCGCATTGTTTTCATAAGCCGGATCATCGCTAAAATCGTGTTTACGCCGTACAATCACATTTATTTTAACTTTGATCACATTTCTACACCACATTAACATTGTTATTTCACTAATTAATTGTCTAATCATTTAATAAAATAATATTTACTGGAGAGTAACGTGACAATGTTGGTTACACAAAAAAGTTAATGACTTGCGTACCGGATACCACAGACTGCATAACTGTGAGAGTGTTTGAGCTATTTTTTTTAAAGCTTTGAAAATTGTGATAAATGTTGGATACAATAAAGGTTATACAATAGTTAATTAACAGGGAGAGAGATAAATGTTATCATGCATTAGCGATTGACCTCACAACTCGCGTGCGGCTAACTAGCCGTAACTAGTAGCTAACTAGAAGCACATTTGGTTGAATCTATGATTTGGACCTAGCATTTCTATTTTTTTTATATCATACAGCAGCGCGGGGTATAAAATGCACCTAGATGAAAATTATTTAAGCATTTCTTAAGTACTTTTCGGCAGATTTTCTGTCAATACGTCAGTCTTGTCCAAAGTTATATAAACCGTAAATATCAAGTTACATTGTTTTCATGTTTTACAGCGTAACTTGATAATATAAATTTTGGAGGTATTTTTTTTATTTAACGTGACGTCTACCAACATTCTAATGTTTCGAAATGTAAGAATCATACCTAAGCAAGTAATTTGTACTTAGGAGACAATTATTTATTGTCCTCATCGAGACAGCTTCAACTTCAAAACTGTAAGTACCTATTTTGTGATGGACCATTAATAATTGTGTTAATCATGTATGTAGCTATTATCACACTGATCTGAGGGCCTACCGCGGACGACGTTTGATGTGCTGCCTCCCTGTCACACCTACGTACGAATTTACAAGTACGACAAAGAGGCAACACGTCGAACGTGGTTCACGGTAGGCTCTCTGATGCGGATCTGCACGGCGCTCCGGGGTATCCAAGGAAGACATCGCTATAATATACTCGTACGTCCATAGCGACGTCTCGTCCGCACAACGGAGCGGATCCGCGTAAAATGTGAACACAGCATTAATAATTCATTAATTATATTGTATTACACTGATCCGCTATTAGCATTACCTGTATCAGGCACTCGGATTAGCCGAGAGCGGAGAAAAAATCCGGAACATTCCATAAAGCACGGGCGCCGAAGATTAACTACGGCGCAGCTGCGTTGCAACATGCCTGTGCCACACATGAATTAAATTGCAGTACCTCTACTTCAACGTCAAGCACAAAACGCATATTATTATAAATAAACACCGCGTAAAAAGCGTACCGTTAACATAAGTGAACTGTTATACTGCTAACTGCTATATATTGCTTAAAATGAACATTAAAGGGGCCCACAGATTACCAGTTCGCAGGACCATATCAGCCTGTCAGTTAAACGCAAAAGGTGACAGTTCCGAACAACTAACAGGCTGATATCGTCCGGCGAACTGGTAATCTGTGGGCCCCTTTACAGTCTATATTATACACGTATTTATCAGACAAGAGAAATGAAGAGATACGTAGATAATTACTTAATTAATAGAATAACTTGTGTACTAACATGGCTAATATGTACTAAGAAATAACAATAAAAATATAAGTAACTACGTTAAAATATAATAACCTAAAAGGCTGCCAGTCTCAGGGCTATCTTCTATTTTTAAGGAAATCTTTAATCTATTTACGAGTAGGTGACGATGTTTAACCTCGATAATGAACATTATAACTCTCTATAATTATTATAATTAAAGTTGAAGTACTTGCTATAGTAGTTCTATTGTATTGTTTCAGCCCTGTTCATAATACCGTTGCACTGCATTGTATCGCAAACACGCAGCTAAAGTATATATACAGCCGTATTCGAACAATGAGATACGTCAAATACTAGATAATGAAACGATATGGATTGGATATGTCAGTGTCAAACAAGTGTCAAAATTGACGTTTCTTCAAACAAAAACGTCACTTATGACACTTGTTTGACACTGACATATCCAATCCATATCGTTTCAATATCTAGCATGTGACGTATCTCATTGTTCGAATACGGCTGATAAAGCTTTAAAATAGATACAATGAAGCTCGAATGATGCACATAACTTTGTTCATAATACTGCTTTATATCTGTTTACAAGGTTTAATACTTGGGTAGGTGATACTATTATAAAAGGAATTGGTAGACTCTTAATACACATAAACCTTGTGTTGTGAACTCTGACTACAATAGGATTTTAAATGTTATAAACATTATTTCATTACATTAAGCTAACTCTGATAAAAGCAGAGTTAGATAAGTTAGATTTTCGGTAGAAAAAACACACGTACGTGTATGATGTATCCGTACAGTCACCTGCAATAATATGTTACTCTTCGAAGGCTGCAAAAATATATGACACGCTCTTTTGGCTCTACAAATAAGATCGTGTCAGATATTTTGCGGCCTTACTTGTGTAACATATTATTGCAAGTGACTGTACTTACGCATATCCAATATATCCATACAAGAAATTATCTAACTACAAGAAAGGATCACAAGTTCTGACAATGCAAATATAATTTTTTTTTTTTCTTGCCTATACCTATGACTATGACTAAACAACAACACGCAAAATAATATGTTCCCGGAAAATCCAACGCTAAAGTAGGTGTTACGAATAGGGTTTATTTGTCAACCGAAGGCACGTAGATTTCCCTTTAGAGGCCCTCTCAGCAGGAGTAAAGAAATGTAACAGAGTGAATTCGTGTAGATACTGGTAGCTAATTAATACATTTGACAACAAACTACCGTAATTCTCCCTTACTTTTAAGCTTTAGTTTGAATACCTTTTTACCAAATTAAACTCTGTTACGAGCCGATAGGCAGTAGAATCTGATCACCTAGAATATGGAATTGGTTAGATAACAGCAGTGTATGGCCAATTAGCCAGCCAGATGTGGAGATATTTGCGCCAAGAGCCATGTTTTTCTAGTAGTATATAATGTAGACTCTCGCAGCAAGTTTGTGTGAAGCTGTTACTCTGTTACGTTGCTCCCTTTCTATTCTCTCATACTTCGCCCATTCCTCACACGACATCGGATTAGGCCTAGTGAGCCGATAGTACGCGCAATTTGGTCCTTCCATTAGATAATGTCAGTCACCACCCTTCTGAGGTATAGGCATGAGGTATGAGGAAATTGCGGGTACTTTCCTGTAGCCTTACCACGACTGCCTTTGCAGTATCAAGCTGACATATTCGAAAACGTCTGCGTAACTTACTTTCTATACCTACATCTCGCTCGCACTAATATGCGGGACGAGCAACATGCATCAAAAAGTAAGTTACTCACACGCTAGCGAATATGTCAGTGTCAAACTGGTGCTAGCCGTCTGTAGTTTCATGGATCATGTACTTATTGTGTAAATTAATTGATGAATTAAAATATTGTCATTAAATACATATCCGTGCTGTCCACTGTGTGCCGGCAGACAACATTCCAGCTTTCTAAGTGCCTAGCAAGACCCAAGGATTTATTTGAGCTACGCCGCGTGGGTAGACTAGACCCACGTCTGACGTACAAATGTGACATCACCGCACATCACTTAGACAAATCCAATTAAGAACTTGTCGTCTCAAAGCAAGCTTAAAATTTAATTTGACATCATTTTAATTAATAAACAGTCTTACAGGACATTAAGTCACAGGCCGTAATATTGTAAGATTTTTCCTAAAAAATTAAACTTAAGGCATGACGAGGGCACATGTTAGTTTTGGATTCTAGAAAGCCTGAATTAAAAAGGTTTGGTAACGCGCATGCCTAAGACTTCAAAGACTTACAGGCGCCTATAGGTTGTTACGGCCTTATTCGAACTTTAATATAGGGTCAAAAATTAGCTCTAGATACGATAACTTGGATCGGATATGTCAGTGTTAAAAGTGACATGTCTTCAAACAAAAACTAGCTAATTTTTGACGTAAGTATATTGAAGTTTAAATCAGGCCGTTGTGTCCTTTACCTATCGCCATCATTGCGTCATGTCAACGTGGTTCTAGATTCTGGAAATGTTTTCGAGAATAGAAATTATTCATAAAATCACATTACTAAATACCTAAAACCGAAGAATAAGCCGAAAAACTAGGGCAGTAGTAAAGCAAGGCCGTAATGTTGTGAGATTATTGTACAAAAGCAAATGTCGAGTTGGAGTGATGGATTGAGTCTCGCGGTAAAATGTAGTAAATGTTGTTTATAGAAAGATACAAATAAATTATGGGGGAAACAACTTGTTCGTGTTGTTTGAGTTATTTTATTGTTAACCAATGACAGGTCGCCGGTTATCTTCTTTTTGTATTCGAAGGAAGGAATCTAAAAATATCATCTCAGTTAACTTTTCAACATGTATAATGCTATTCAACATACCTAATTTTAAAGTAAGTAGATATATTTAAAATATACAGTTGTACATGTACATGTATGAATATACAGTTGAAGTAAATTATTTTAGACAGGAAAATATATTAAAATACACTTCTCATTTTTACATAATAACTGCCTCATCTCCGAAAATATAATTCCAATCACAACACCGTCAACACCGTGGCAAACGGCGCCTAAAGCCAGATTAATGACTGGGTTGGGAAATGACAAAATTTTACTTTTGAAACTTCAGGTAAATTATATCTCCTCCTCGGTCAAACCCATTTAAATCAAGTTAGTTTCTCGGTAGACCTTATTTAGATATCTTGTCAAGCGAAAATATGCATTGCAACATTTAAATATCTAGTATTTTCTTTACGTAGTTAAGGTGAAAATTATTATGTTTCTCGGGAGCGTAATTTTGAATGCTATGAAACTGACAAATCAATTTTTAAGATCATATAATATTTTGTCGTCATCATCAGTCCTTCGCGGGCTTGTTTTCCAATTTAAATCCTAAAAAATAACTTTGCAACACATCATTACTAATACCCATTAGCAGCTATCACTTGGTTTTGTAACAACTAATTACAAGTTTTTTTTATAAACCCATTGGTGTATGTATTTTTCATTAAAAGATTCGTTTTCGTGATCTAGACAAGCACCTACACTTGTCCACAACGTACAAGAATCAAGATATCAACCACTACCAAACTGAGCCTTTACTTACATTAACACATTCACTGCCCCCAACGAACATGTGCGTTCACCATCATACAAGTTTGTGCCTAGGCCACGCCCTCTGGCAGCGAATGCGTTAAATTGGATAACGTGAGCTAAGCGCATAACGTCACATCGCGTGAAAATGTATAAGTTCGAATGGACCTGTCAAAACCAATAACTCACTATATCACCGGCTATTCGTAAACGTTTTGCCCATAATAAACGTCCACGTATGTGGGCATAAGTTTAAAATAGGATCACATAAAATGTGTTCGACGGTTCACGTTTGGCTGTCTTGTGGCATATTTACGTGTCAGTCCTCCAGGGGCATCAGAGAGACTGCCGTATTCGAACTTCAAGATATTCACAAGAGACGACACGTACTAGATCCATTCTAGATACGTTATAGTTTAGATATCAACTAGTTCTCTTTTGCAGCGCAATTCGGGCAACCAATGTCACATTTACGTTAGATAGAGTAAGATATCTATTAGATGTGAATTGGATCTCTAAGTCATATCCTGTGGAAATCGTTCAAGAGTATCTCCAGAATCGCGCAAATGTCAAATTTGACAGGTTAGATCTTAAACATATCGATATCGTATCTTGGTGATGTCTAAAAGATATCTAATAGATGTCTATTTCAAAATCCGAATCGGGCCCAGAGAATCACTCGGGCCAAGTTAAAGGGGAAGGACTTTATTTACTTGCGTGCGTTTTTCATACGAAGTATCTTGTTTTTCATAATCTTTTGTAAGATCTTGTCTGAACTTAGACAAGATCTTACAAAATGCTAACTGATGCCAAGATCTAGGTACTAAAGGGCCGAAAATATCATTCTACCTAAACGCCTATGCTAGGTCGCGTCTTTACACAATCTTTATGTTTTTCAAATAAATCCACAGAGATATTAATTCGTAATTTACTAACAAAAATGCAATTTAAAAATAATTCAAAGACAACATGTTATTTCCATTAATTGGTCCATGAAAAAGGAGATGAGAAGAGGCCCATTATTTTTCAGTAATTCTAGATGTATTGCGTCGACGGCGGCACAAGTTAAAAATCGTTTCAAGTAATTTGTTTCAGAGTTGTAGTTAATGTCCATATCACAATAAGACAAAACCTTATAACATCTGCCATTTCTTCTTGATTCATCTTAATTGCGAAATGTCAATGGTATTGATGCATGGTGTATCAAGACTTGGTAGCTGTTGCAAGGCATGCATCAAAATCTATATATTGATGCATGCCTGCACCACTTTGACAAAAGACGCCACAAAAAATTATGAGATAAAATCGTCAGAGCTTCTGAATCCGTGACTGAGCAAATTCTTGTAAAAGTACCTTCCTTAAAAAGCACGTGATACATATATAACGGCGTCCGCTCAAGCTAGTCCCTTGCGTTACTAGAAAGCAATAAGCGAGATGTCTAAGCTAAGTCACAAAACTGTGAACCGCGCGGTAATGAATTAAATGTGCCGCGTGTCGCCGTACTGTAACGTAACTCTAAATTGTAAACACGCTTCATAAAATACGTGAAACGCTTCAAGGTGTCACGTACAGTTACATTTACAGTGTTTATTTGTGTATCAGTAAATAAGTAGAAGGAAATAACAAATGAAACCCCTTGTGTGTGTTGTGAGAAATCCCTTATTAGGGATAAGTTCACCTTTGTACTGCCTATCCTGTGCCATAAATTTGTGTTTTGTGTTTTTTACAATAAAGAGTTTATACATACCTATACATACAAATGATAAATCCAATTCACTATTTTCTACTTTTGGAATTAAGGTACCGTTGGGATTCCAATCACACCAGCATACTTCTGCAGTAGGCATTATGCAGACTGAATGTCAAAATCGATGTTGTGCCCGGAATTTAGACATTTGCAGCAGCAGCAGCAGCAGACAGTAATGTCACGCTAAAGTACCACTACAGTAAGCAGCTGACTGCATTCAGGTACATACCACACATAACTATTTTACACGAAAACTGAAAGGTATCACGAAATATATGAAGAATTCACCGTTCTTATTCTTTTTTAAGTAATCGGTCATCTCTCATCATCATCTCAAAGTAAACTTACATTAACTTAGATGCAAATAAAATGGGCATTTCCAATATGCCGATTGTACTCGTTGGCAACTGTCACAGTCGTTCGTAAAGCAATATGTTACGTCTATTCCGGGAGCGCTTCCGCTGCCAAAACCATTTTTACTACTACTACTCTTGAGGCTTATTTAGGAACGTAAAATATTATGATAACCACTAGACATATGCACATATGAAATTTTATTCATTTTTGTCCGTCGGTTGACTTTAGACAGTCAGGTAAAAATGGCACTCATCATCATCATCATTTCAGCCTATATACGTCCCACTGCTGGGCACAGGCCTCCTCTAATGCGCGAGAGGGCTTGGGCTATAGTCCCCACGCTAGCCCAATGCGGATTGGGGACTTCACTTACACCTTTGAATTTCTTCGCAGATGTATGCAGGTTTCCTCACGATGTTTTCCTTCACCGAAAAGCTAGTGGTAAATATCAAATGATATTTCGTACATAAGTTTCGGAAACCTCATTGGTACGAGCCTGCAGGATTTGAACCCGCAACCTCCGGATTGAAAGTCAGACGTCATATCCACTCGGCCACGACTGCTCTAAAATGGCACTATTAAGTTTCCCACTGACAGTCGCTTCTGGCACGCCTCATAATCCTACATGCGTCTCATTCTGTGTGTGAGATGCCCGACAAACATAACAACAACAGTAAAAGCACTTTCGAAAGTACCTCATGTAACTCGAAGACAGCTCCCAACTAGATACCTGGTCTACGGTACATAACAAGTTTTTCATATTTCAGATGTCAGCTCGTGATTGGCGACAGTATTGATGGCAAACCCTCGTCACCTGGCGTGACACAAGTAACCATTGTGCTCCGATATCGATACAAACGGTTTTTAATAGAAATATGCTGCAAATTTGGACCAGTCTAGTGTTTCTGAGTAAGATATTGGGATTGTTGGGGAAAAAACGGCAAAGTTTCGTGAAGATGTGAAAGGTGGTTCGTAAAAGCCATTCGACCCGTTTTATTTTTATTTCTGAGGTGTTAAGGAAATTACGTGACAAGATTTTAAAGCAATGCTTACAGCGATTTAGTCTTAACATAGTAAGTAAGCCGTAAGTAAGTTTTGTGTCGAAAGAAAATTTAAATTAATAATAAAGAGAACGGGTTTTACTGGGTTTTACCTTAACAATACGCGATATTTTAATTAAATACACGTCAACGTGTGGCAGCTTAGAAGTACATAATTCTGAAAACCATGTTCCATAAAGTTTTGTAAACATACAGTTAAAATTGAAAGTTTGTGTATTCAACAAACAAATGAGTAAAAATCAAGGCTTTAATATTTTTATGAAAAGTGCCTACTGCCTAGTCCAAACCAAAAATATACATACATACTTACCTAAAACATTAACTTAAAATAAGTTTGTATGAACTTTTTTTTACAGAGAAAATCTGAAACCAGCTGAAGAATCCAAATGACAATAAAAGCTATACCCTCTACATAAATTGATACTAGTATGTATATTTGTATGTATAACGCAAGTATATACGTAGCAAACGAACGAACAATAGATCGACTTAGAAATTAAAATCCGTCTACCAAAACCAAATACAAACATTCCATTCAAATTTTCCCTTTGACTGCATCTCATCTTGCAATGTGACTAGACAACACGAGGCTCTTTTTTCATACGGAATTTCAATACCTAAGCGTAGGTGACACCTACTAGGTGTTAGTTCGAAACACACGTAGCGTTATAGCTCCACGGGCAGAATTGCCTTGGATCCTGAGGGCCTACCGCGAACACCGAATTTAGCTATAAGTTAGACACGGCCTAAGGGCCGGTATATGACGTTTTCGATTTAGACCTCACTTTGTGCAAATTATTTGTTCAATAAATTTTAATAATTGCATTAAATTACACGTAAATTTGTTCACGAAGAAGCCGTGTACCGACTGCTCATGCCATTATATTTTTAATTTGCTGTTATTCTCTACAAATCGACACTAAAAGTATCAAAAAATCAAAATATGGAGTTCCGTTTGAGCAAGACGCAATACAATTTTGTCTTTGACAGTAATTGAATTATTGTGTGATTTTGAAAGCTGGATAACTCAACTACCAAATTATTATCTACTTATATTTTTACTCACAAAGACAACACAGAAATTCAATCTTAAATGTAAACTTTCGTACAATTTCCATACATTGACGACATCACTCAAAATTCTTCTTCGAGTCAGATGCCCGCTGGGGCTGGACCGGAGCAGACGTATACATCTTCAAATGAAAATGACAGCTTGTTTTGACAATTATATTGACATTAAATTATATATGCACACGAGAAAGTATACCAGTAGATAAATTGTATTTCAAAAAATAGGGTACATAAATATCAGCCTGCGTCTCATTTTAAGTTTGATTTGCTGTTATTTACGGGTTTTAATGGTCGAAAACCGCAGTAAACTATCTTAAAACAATACGATTATAGTCGAATTTATGATCCTTCAAAACCCGCTTAAAATGAAAAAAGTTTAACTGGTAGAGAATGCCATTAGGCATTAAGTCCGTAATTTGTACATTATTTTTATGTTTCATGCAATAAAGTTTAAATAAATAAATAAATAAACCGATTTTTTTACGAAAAACACAATGACAGGGACAAGCGCATGCACTAAGAACGTAATGACTTACCACAGATCTGTCAAAACAAAGATATTTTTTTAGCTTAGTATATTCGATATTAGTTATACCTACAACTTTAAATCAACTCTGAAGACGTGAAAAGTTTCCGTTCCAGGTGACGCAATCTTCAATAAGGTACTTAAACCGCTGATCTGCTCAAAAGGAGATGCTTGGTTTTTGTTGAGTAGAGTATAATTAAGTCAAAGGAATAATTAATCTTACGATACCGCGTCTTTACCATAAATTTGACGCACAATTTTTAGGAAAAAAGGATCAACCCACAAAAATTCTTTAGTCAAATTTAAAGCCGAGCCGCTGACAAAAACAAAAGTTATTCCTTTCAATCAGATTTCAATGACAAATTATTGTGGTAGGAACCTTTTCCCTTTAGCTATTTTCCCCAAATTGTAATTAACTTCCATCAAATATACCTACCTACCAAAGTTCTGCCACTTCCATTGATTAACGTCAAAGTTTACGTGGCCCCTGTCAGTGTTATGATTGGCTGTTATTAACTAAGTGATTATGATTAGCGATGCAATAAAATGTATTTCTAAATATTAGATATTATTATTAATAATTAATGTGAAATAAGTTATCTAAAATTATTGAGTCCAATAAAATTTAATGTGAACGCGTACCATTCAATAAATGAGCTTAATGTATTTATTGCCAAGTATAAAATTGCTCAGCATAAACAAAAAATGTATTTAATGGCAACATGTAGGTACTTAGATGAATAGGTTTGATCGAATTTAATAAATCGGAAAAGCTAAGATGGCGTCGCTGCGTCGTTAAGGGGCCGGTATATGACGTTTTCGATTTAGACCTCACTTTGTAACCATAATTTGTTCAATAAATGTTTAATAATTGCATTAAATTACACGTAAATTTGTTCACGAAGAAACCGTGTACCGACTCTTTGTGCCATTATATTTTTAATTTGCTGTTATTCTCTACAAATCGACACTAAAAGTATCAAAAAATCAAAATATGGAGTTCCGTTTGAGACAGAAGCAAAACAATTTTGTCTTTGACAGTAATTGAATTATTGTATGATTCTGAAAGCTAGATAATTCAGCTACCAATTTATTATCGATTTATATTTTTACTCACAAAGACAACACAGAAATTCAATCTCAAATGTAAACTTTCGAACAATTTCCATACATTGACGACATCACTCAAAATTCTTCTTCAAGTCAGATGCCCGTTGGGGCTACACCGGAGCACACGTGTACTTCTTCAAATGAAAATGACAGCTTGATTTTCTTGCTTTTGACAATTATATTGACATTAAATCATATACGCATACGAGAAAGTATACCAGTAGATAAATTGTATTTCAAAAAATAGGGTACATAAATATCAGCTCGCGTCTCATTTAAATTTGATTTGCTGTTATAATGGTTGAAAACCGCAGTAAACTATCTTAAAACAATACGATTACAGTCGAATTTAAGTATTATGTTCCTTCAAAACTCGCTTAAAATGAAAAAAGTTTAAAGACTCATCTTTACTGATTGGGATAAATTTTTATTATGCTGGTATCATTTTGCGTCAGTTTAAAAACGTATTTGACTTCTGTACGTCAATGAATTTTGATGGCAATTGTAATCTTGTATTATATTATACAAGTTTTATCTTAAAATATTGCCTATTAACAGGAAGAGTTATGTAATTCGTATAAGTAATACCTGAAAGTCTTGTACCTAGATCTGTAATACCATGGATTGCGACGAATAAATGATAATGATTATGCCGTTCGTTCCGTCTATATGTATAATGCGTGTACGTGCTGTTCTCTGAAAGTACTAGCGAGTTTTTGCGGCTTTGGAGACCGAGATGAAGCTTACAGGCCAATGGCGCTCTAGTTATTGTTATGTATACCTATGTATCGAATGTTTTAGAAATTACCTATAAAAAGCAATGTTTTATTTCGATTAGGTCTACATTTTGTGCATATTGCATATCTGAAGTATTTTCGTACTAAACTTGAAACTTTCGTTGAAACTAAATAAAATAATTATTCCAAATGTACAGTCGCCTGCAATTTATGTTACACAACGAAGGCCGCAAAAATATCTGACACGATCTTATTTGTAGAACCATAAGAACATGTCACATATTTTTGCGGCGTTCGAAGGTACCTGTCATTATCACCAACTTTGCCCGTTTTTTTTTTAAAACGAATTTCTCAAAAAACATCACATCATATGACTTTTTTTGCTCAGCACGTCCATTGTGATCAAACGCATCAGTTTATTTGAAAAAAATATATTTTTTACCCATTTTTTTGCGTTTTAGAGGGCGGGCAAAGATATCCGGGGTTTTCGCCAACATTGCCCACGTCAATTTGGTATTCAAATACAGCTCGTATGATGATGATGATGATGATGTCTAAGGATCACTTAAAGGTTTTGGGCAATCCTACCATTCCCTGTTAATAACTTAGCGATAAGTGTAAAAACTTTAAAATAAATTTGCTGGGCAATGTTGCCTACCCGTTTTTGCCCATTTCCAAATAAGGCTCGCCTAAGCATTTTACAAAGGCTAGGGTTGTCACTTTTGAGAAAATCTGTTACAATAGTTTAATGGCCAAAAATATGATTTTTGTTGTGTTTTTCATTCGTTAACGGGATAAAACATCTAAATAAAGGATAATAAGACAAATTAAATACAGTATATATTTATAAACTTATTTTAGTGTACAAACATAACCTTCTTTTACTTGCGAAGTTGGGTAAATTAGATGAAAGTGACAACCCTAATCCGTTTTTGGTGGTGGGCAATGTTGGTATGGATGCCAAATTAACGGTTTACTTTGCCCACCGCTAAAACTTTTGTGTATTTAGGCCTTTTTAGTTTAAATCTCAATAGACATAATCTATGCTTCATGTGTTATAACTCAAATCTGGAAATATTTGTCAAAGGGTTCTCAATTTTTTCTACTTGCATTTATTATTAATAAATTTTTTGCCCGCCGAAATATACCCTATATTAGACAACTCGCTCAAACTCAAAATTCCCAAGTCAAGTTATGCACAAGTTTGGTATATAGTTTTGTCAGAAATATAACCTATATTCTACTAAAAATAGCAGGGTGGCCATAACTATTATATTTTTTTCTACATTAACGAATTTGTTTAAAATTGTCGTTTTGGGCAAAGTTTCCCTGGAGGCAAAGTTGGCGCTAATGACGTAACATATTATTGCAGGTGACTGTACATAAATGTTTCGGTGATTTTGAGATTATTTTTCAGGTTAGTTTACTAACAATCAAGTTATGCAGATACCGATTTCGTGAACGTATAAGTAGTAATGTACCGCTATTGTTTAGCGATACCGATTATTTTTGAAGGTAAAACTATACCGGTTGAAATATAAAGATATTAAAATTACAGCAGGGACAACCATTTTTTATAGGTGTACCTAAACCATCATTGGCCGAGCGTTAGCAAAGGTCTCCGTTTCAGCTTGGGCAAAAATGCTTTTGTATGTTCTCCTTTGCAGATCACATTTCTCAACTGATTCTCGTGAAAATTTGTAAGCAGGTTCGATAGAACTATTCTGTTTCGCTTTATCCGCCAAAATGGAATTGCCACCCTGCTGAAACTTTATTTATTTAAATTCCTATTGAATGGATTTTGCACCTTATGAAAAACCGTATAGAGTAGTAAATAACATTTTACATCTGACTTAATGCCATCTTGTTTTATTCGCTTTAATTGTACAAAACGCGTATCTGGACAAAGCAATATTAGGTAGTAAAACAGTCAACAATCAAATGAATTAAATAGGTACGTCACGTGTGACATGAACAGACAAGGAAAGCAAGATTAAATGCATTGTTTCTCTTTCAACTTTCAATGGAACGCTTTTACCCTCAAAGGAGGCTAGTGGTCAATACTAAACTAAAAGTCCAATCTTAAAAAAACATGATGGGTCACTGACCTGTCCCAGTAAAGTGAGGTAGTGTGCGTGAAGTGCGCTTGTGTGTGAAATGGGGTAAATTGACAGAATCTGAAATTTTACCCACCGCTACCGTCGCCTTAAGAGAGATAAGATTGATGGTTCCTAGTGCCATTGCTGTTTTCCTTTACCTGAAATCCATGACATTTTATATTGAGTTTTTTTTAGGAAGCGATGGATTACCATTATTTAGCAAACTAGGATGAAACATAGAATTTATTCTCGTAGTAAATAATTAAAACTAAAGTGAAAGAGAACACATCACACAAGACACCGCGGCCAGAGGGGCTACCGCGAAAACCGAAATTCGCAAATTGCGGGGATCATTCTCTTTTACTCCAATGAAGGCGTAATTAGAGTGACAGAGAAAAATGCCCGCAATTTGCGAACTTCGATTTTCACGGTTATAGCGCAGTTCATCGTGTGAGGAAGTCGTATAAGTTTCACATAACGTCAAATGGTTATTTACGATACAAGTGCGAAAAAGAGGAAATTCGAAGGACCGAATTACCTATTGGCATGTGTATCGTACAACGTTTTACAGTACATATGGCCCTTTAAACTTTTGACATACGCACGAAAAGTGCTATTTTACGCACTAGTGCGGGAAAATAGGACCGTATGTACTGTTATAGTACATTTCGATGCTAGTGCGGAAGGTATGTCATTACTTGACGGAAAGAATGACATTTCCGCACGTGTATCGAACGACGTTTTTTAACACTCTTAAGGCGACGGTAGCGGTGGGTAAAATTTCAGATTCTGTCAATTTACCCCATTTCACACACAAGCGCACTTCACGCACACTACCTCACTTTACTGGGACAGGTCAGTGACCCATCATGTTTTTTTAAGATTGGACTTTTAGTTTAATATTGACCACTGGCCTCCTTTGAGGAACAGAAACTGTAAAAGCGTTCCATTGAAAGATGAAAGAGAAAAAATACATTTAATCTTGCTTTCCTTGTCTGTTCATGTCACACGTGACGTACCTATTTAATTCATTGACTATTTTACTACTTAATATTGCTTTGTCGAGATACGCGTTTTGTAAAATTAAAGCGAATAAAACAAGATGTCATTTAGTCAGATGTAAAATGTTATTTACTACTCTAAACGGTTTTCAATAAGGTGCAAAATTTAATACAGACGTTTTTTAATACAGTTGCAAAAAATAAGAAAAACAACAAGTAATTCGAAACTTACTTATTTTTAGATTTTTCTGGCACAGCACTCTCATTTGCAATTGCAGCCTTCTCACAAATGTCTGGCGGTATTAAATCAATTTCAAACTCTGATTCACTCATTTTATAAGCAACTTTTTGATAACTTGATTGGAAAACAAAGTCGTAAGTTCGATCTTTCGCATTGAAATTTTTTGACATTATGAAGAGGTGTTTTTTTTAGCTTTTATTCGACTAGAATAGATTTTGTTATTATTATTGAACCCATTTCAATGAATGATTTTTTTCCAATGTATGTTCTGTAAGACATAAACAATTGTAAATATAAAACATTGTACAATTATTACCTAAGTATCGTTATTTACGATTATTTGTGTATCGTATATTTATAAAAACAATATCGATAAAACGCCTCGTCTTTTACAGGCGCATGACAGGCGCAAGGGCCCAACGTTTTCTGTTCTCTTTCACGGCGCAGCAACTAGTATAATTTCTCTCTCCTCGCTCTTTTAAAAATGCCGTTTGTCAAAAAAGGACAACCATACTATTGACAAGATGGACTTCAAATCAAGTGTTGCCTTTTTTGATGCGCCCAGGCTGTGTATGTGTGCATAAAAGCGTATATGTGTGCTCTTTTAGGGATGTGAAAAGTCGATTTTAATCATGTTATATATCGATAAACGCTACACAGCGGAACGAAATAGCGATTAATTGAAGCTTCAATATCTTCGTTAAACATAAACATAATTGAAATGCTAATGGATAATTAATATATTATAATGTAATAAAATAATTCAATTATTGCGGAACACAATTTTAGTTAAAATTTATGTATTTTAATTAAATATCTGGACTTTCCCTTGGTTCCCTGCTGGGGCGTGACGATAAAATTGTGATCTGATAACCACAATAAAGAATAAAAGCGTTTTTGTTCATTTTAGGTATCGTTAAACCTTTGAAGTAAAATTAAAATTGCAAGAAATGTCGATAGTTTATCGATATGAGTTTATCGACATGGCTACAGCAAGGTGGGCCTCATTGTTAATCGTACACTATACAAAAGTGGCAACAGTGACAGCTCGCTGAGACGGGATCTCTATATATTAAATCTATGGACAGGCGTTTCGGCATTCCGTTCCATTCAGACAACTTGTTAAGAACAGTTTTTCAATATTCAATATTAATAAATAAACGTATTATAATGATGAAGAGGTAAGTAATAAAATATAAAATATGTATATTTTTCGGTTCTTACATTAACTGTAGGTTTTTAAGTTGATTACGACATTTAAAAGGAAACTAATATTAACACTCATCAATACCTATAAGTAGTCATGAATTGAAACAAGTATAAATTTAAAATAATTGGAAAAGTAAAAAGCACTAGTTCGCGAAAACCAACTTTCCGCACGCTAAACAGCTACGTAAAGTAGCACTTTTTGAGCAACTGTATTAAAATAGTTATTTTTTTTACAAGGGGGCAAAGTTGTTGTTTAACCGCTCGTGCTAATATTGATACCCGAGCAAGCGAAAGATTCCAAAATTGAAGCACGACCGTAGCGAGTGGTTTGAAAAATGTAATCATGAGCGTTGCGAGGGTGTCAAAGCCGTGCCGGCAAAGGGTGCCAAAAATGAAATTCTGAGGACGATAAGTGAGAACCCAAATAGTCATGTTTTTAGACACTGGCTATCTGTTCATCAGAGCGAGAACCGGAAATAATATTAATATTAAATTTTATATAATACTTATTATTAAAATTTTAGTTAAAGTTAAGCTAGTTTTTAGTTATTTTTTTAAGATGTGTATGGGTTTTTTTAATGCCTGCAATAAAACATTTTATTATTATTATTAGTATGTCTTTCCCATCACGGAACAATGGTGTTCCGGACCTTTGGGAGGCGTGCGCGGAGCCGAAGCCAACACGTAGAGGCCCTTTTGACACTTTAATGAAATGTAAGGGGTACACCGAGCGGAGGCTGCCCTTGCCCGTGTCATGGGACGCACGCAGAGGCAGCACCCGCCAGGGTGTAAGGACTATTGAGAGTTGATGGAATCTAAAATGAACTAGGTTATTGGGTGAAAGCGATGGACTAAGAACTGAGCTATGGGGTAAAAAACCGGACGCCTGCCTAATAAAACGGTATGCAATTTTATTTCCGGCAGACGGTGACTCGCCCTCACAAGATGGGCCCCCACAAAAAGCGACATCTAGGATGGCTCAAGGGCAACACCGGTGTGAGCGGCTCAGGGGTATCGAGAGGTGTGCGCCGCTTTCTACCCAGTGGCTGTTAACAGCCACTGTGCCAACTCGCGTCTTATGCATATTTCACTTCCACCCCTGGAGCTTATAGCTCTAACGACTCCACTCTGGCCGGCCGGCTAAGGCAAGCCAGAGGCAGAGAATCCTGTCCCACCCACCCTCCTTGCGGGTAACAGAACTCTCCAGGAGCACTCGGGTACGTGAGGTCGCTAATCCCCAACAGCTCGCCACAAGCTGCCCTGCGTTGACTGATTGCACTGGTAAAACCAGCGGGCGATGGGGTCGTCACATCCCTACGCCTAATTATTATTATTATTATTATTAAAGCACGAAGGTTAAACAAAATTTGCCCCCGAGTGAAACACAACATTTTTCACCACACCAACCCGATGCAAATATTAAATGTAAAATCAAACAAAATCAAATCCAAATGAATGTTATTAAATATTTATCATCCAAAATCATCATTTAAAAGTCAATTCTACCAGCAAACATAAGAAAACAATTTAAAATTTGCATTTGAATACTTTGCCTCACATGTGAATAAAATGCAACTTTGCTATCAGTTTTTGAAGTGCAAAGTAAGCCTTTGCGAGCTGGTGTGGTGAAAAAATATTTTCATCCTACTGTTCGGTAAGACGCATTTCTGGATAGCCTAAGTAGAAAAACAATTTTACTATAATTAAATAATTATGTCTAGGTACAGATGTAATTCCTACATAATTATTTTCCATCGTATTTTCACGGAAACCTACGAACGTCTCTTGCTATTTCAGTAAGTCTGGGTACGAAAAGTACTGAAGTAGCATGACAAATACGAACGTTTCCGAGAAAATACGATGGAAAACAATTATGTATCGCATATCTCAGGCGGTTGGTAAATAAGTTGCGCGGTGACTTTCTAGTAGATGATAGCTCAGTTTTGGGGCTTTTACATTTTTACTTACTTAACACAATATAAATCCACTTCATGCAGCCTTGTCATGTCATAAACCAGTCCGTAGCTGACCATAATACTCGTCACTTGTTACCAAAACCGCCTCAGTTACGCGGTCACCTTTACAAGCTAATTCGAACATCAATATTACATCTAAATTATGTCATTCAGTTATCGTGCATTTCGCTCGTACCTGTCCGTACATGTATTGGCGCGAGAAACTAAATGACACCATTTAGATTTCATACTGATGTCATTGTACTGAACCTGCGGGAGAAAGAGAGAGGCCAGGGACACCCACCGACTACATAGTGGACCAGAATGACCTAATTACTTATAGTTCGTTTTTTTTTAGCATTAGAAAGAACTTAAAAGAAGGTAAGCGATCTTGACATGTCTTATAATTGAAAAACGCTTTTTAAAAATCAGTAACTATTACTTATGAAAGCAGAAGAATACAAATGATCGTATTAGATTCATAATTGTTACATATTTGCCGTGACTTATTAAAACGTGATTTTCAATAAAAAGACACATCAAGATTGTTTACCTTATTTCTAATGCAAAAAAAAAAACGAACTATAAGAAAAACGATTTACCCGACCCGACAACCCTCGACAGAATCTCGTGGCGCAAAATAATTAGGAGAGCCGACCCCACTTAAAGTGGGATGGAGCAAGGAAGAAGAAGTCATTGTACGTTCGAATTGGCCTGTTAGTCGTCCACGAGTTTTCAGCAAGAGCGTGATCGCACCGCTCCGTATGTTCTGTGCCCAAGGCGTCACATTTTCCCAGTTCTGTAACGCAATCTGACAGGTTATCAATGACAAAGGCGAAAGTGGATCCAGCGTGGCAGCTGATTGATATATTACGGCATGAGAGATGTGCTAACACGATATCGAGACCTTCACTGGTTTATGTGCTGATATTTTTTGCTACTACCGATATCTCACTGATTTATTACTAAATTGTTCCTGTGTTAAGACCTTTTTTCATATTTTTGCTCACATCTTGAATATCTGTACGAATAGCATTAAAAGTTTTAACATTAAATTTCCTACAAATTTGGTTATGTTTATTTTTACTCTGCGATCAATACTTTAGGAGCTGTTAAAGTTAAATAAGAGAAAACGTCGTTTTTTCGTAATTGTTCATCATAAATAAAAAAAATAGTTTAGAATAAGCAAGCTAAGCAACTTGCTGATAAAATATTAAAAAAACCGGCCAAGAGCATGTCGGGCCATGCTCAGTGTAGGGTTCCGTAGTTACCCGTCCGTCAAAATAGACTATTTGCAAAAACTCAAAAACTGCTAGACCGATTAGGTTCGCTATATTTTTCCTTGAAAGTTTTACTTTACTTTTACGATTTTTTTCATATTTTTTGGACCCATGGTTCAAATGTTAGGGGAGCTAAAGTGGAAAACACAACTTTTTTTCTTTCAGATCGATTATTTCCGAAAATGTTAAGTTGATCAAAACATGGTCCTTAAAGATCCGTATTCCCTTTAAAAGACATATCCAACGACACCCCACACTAAAGGGTTAACGCGAAAAAAAATCATCCCCACTTTAATGCAGGGGAGGAACCCTAAAAAATTTTTTTTTCTAGTTTATATTTTATGACTTTGTCAGCGTAACTGATTTATATATTCGTGTCAAATTTAATCATAAAAATTAGGAAAAAAAATTTTTTTATGGTGGCGGCACATTGAAGGGGGGTGAAATTTTTTTTCGCTTCCACCCTATAGTGTGGGGTGTCGTTGGATAGGTCTTTTAAAACGAATACGGGTCTTCAAGAACCATTTTATGATCAACTTAATATTTTCGGAAATAATCGATCAGAAAGAAAAAAAGTTGTGTTTTACCCTTTAGTTCCCCTAACTTTTGAACCATGAGTCCAAAAAATATGAAAAAAAACGTGAAAACATAGCTTAGTAAATACTTTCAAGGAAAAATATAGTGAACCTAATCGGTATAGCTGTTTTTGAGTTTTGGCAAATAGTCTATTTTGACAGACGAGTAACTACGGAACCCTACACTGAGCATGGCCCGACATGCCCATGGCCTGTTTTTTATATTTTATCAACAGGTCGCTTAGCTTGCTTGCTCTAAACTAAAATTTTTATTTTTTATGAACAATTACAAAAAAATGACGTTTTATTAAAGCGTCTATTTTTTATCTCTTATTTAACTTTAACATCCTGTAGCTCCTAAAGTATTTATTGTAGCGTAAAAATAAACATAACCAAATTTGTAGTAAATTTTATGTTAAAACTTTTGTCCGAAGTAATTATAATGCTATTCGTACAGATATTCGAGATATGAGCAAAAATATGAAAAAAGATACCTTCAACCCCCCCCCCCCCCCAAACTTTCAGCACACCCCCTACCCTCGAGAACTTTTAGTATGTTTATCTGGACACCACAAGGTATACCTGTACCAATTTTCAAAACTACACGAATTATTTCCGCAGATTTTTCTAATTTGCTTAGGCTAATCCTTTTGTTGACGATCGATTAGTCTTAGCAAATTGATTCTATGTATAATGTAGTATTTATACAGGTAGGTCCAACAATATGTGGCCAAAAAATTCATCATCGTTTTTAGGATTTTTTTTAGTTACATGACTTTTCGGAAAAATTTTTTTTTAACTGCTAGCTCTTCTCTCTCTTAGCAAGTAGTTACCAGTGGTAAAAGGTAGGAAAAAAAATCCCAGTAGTTACCACTGGTAACATCTTGATGGTAACTAGTGGGAATAACTCTAACGATCTTCAAGGCCGTATCGAAACCATAAGAAATTGTTACATATGAATCGAGTTTCTTTATTCGAGAGAGTGGGTAGCAAATGTTTGAGAGATTTTATTTTTTTGCGGAAGTGATGATTGATTATTAGCTTTTTACTTAGTATTTTAAATATGTTTATTTCCTACCATAATTATGTAGATATTTCACCGAAACCCTGGCAATACGCCGAACTTCTCAATTAAGTTGCTAAAGAACAATATTTTGGAGTTTGCCGTAGGTGCTCATTGTTAGATATTACGATCGACTGCTGATGGCCTACCGCGATCCACGTTCGACGTGTTGCCTCTCTGTCGCACTTGTAAATTCGTACGTAAGTGTGACAGGGAGGTAACACGTCGAACATGGTTCGCGGTAGCCCCTCTGTGTTGCCAGCGCCGCAGTACTCACACTTTTACCATAATTTTAGGACTTAATAGGAAACATAAGTGTCGTACTTATTGTTTCGGAACATACTTAATAACAATAACCTGTGGGCGCAGCACGGTTTCATTTTTATCGTCTTTCACTATGCGCGTCCCTTTCGCACTTACGTACTTGTTAGAACGTGACAGGCATGGTGACAAGGGATAAAAACGCGACCGTGCTAAGCCGCCAGGTAATTGATGTAGTGGAAGTCCTTTTATTATAAAATTCACAATAAGTAACGTCGAATGGGGCTATAGGTATGGAATCATCTATTATTTTTTTATTTTATTAAGATTTAGACTATTAAAGGTTCCGTCACACAGGCGCGTTTTCCGGGCGGGGCGTGAGCACGGCGTGAGCGTTTTATATCTAAAAGCGGCGCATCCCGCTCACGCGCCGCCCGCAAAACGCGCCTGCGTGACGGAACCGGATTTTTATTTTACTTAAGTTATTTTTTTATTTGGCCTATGTATTATTTTATTTGATGTATGGTACCTATATATGTATAAATACACTTAGGTGCCTATACCTAGAAAAACTTTTTCAACAAGTGGATTCCATAAATTTATAAGTAACCGCTTACAAAACAGACCTAACTTCCAGATTTGATTGATATCGTTACATGTATAAGTACGGTGTGTTTTTTTAGTTTTCTAATTTCTTTTAAACCACTTTCACTTTCTTTTTTACCTTTTTCGTTGACTCGTTCCTTTGCAATAATAATACCTGGTTTTTGCAGCATAAATAGGATTGCAAAGTTCAATTTCCAATGGCTTCTAGAGTTTATTTCCCGTCAGGTTAATAGGTCGATAGTATAGGAAATGACCGGCTGTCGCAGCGACTTTCGAAGCGCCCTCAGTAAAACTTTTTTTTTGTAAAAAACGAGCAAAAGATAGAGATATTAACTGAGTTACCGGGCAAATCCATCTCTGTAGTTTCCTAGGCATTGTTGAAATGTTTTCAACTGCCTGGGGAGAGCGCAGAATCTTTTAAGAAATGTAAATATTTTAGGCAGTTACTTGCATTATTTAAAGAATGAGCTATGCTTGCTTGTTTTTACCAGGTCCAACCAAGTCCGAGTCGTGTCGTAAAATCGTTAGGTTACAATTGCACATTTCGCAGCTTAAGACGTAAAGTTAAATGGTTGTACTGTACGAACTTTTTGAAGTGAAAACTTCTTTAGTGGCGCTGGACACTTTTTGAGGTGGAGAAAAAATGATAAACTCGAGACAGCGTAAGGCGATCACGTGACCGTAAGGTTTAAATGGCCACTCATTTAGATGGAATCAATAAAGAAAAACTCAATGACATTACATGAAAAAGGTTCTAATCTTGTACGGGATGAAATACGAGGATCTCACAGTTACATTCTAACTTTATATCACTCAAATATAATTCAATAAAGCTACATCTTGATGAAATCGCTAATAAAAGTGAACTCTAGTACTGGTGAATAAAACTCATGACATTCATGACCAAATATATTTAGATGCGAGGTCTGCAAGGTAACTTTACAATTTCTATTCGAATTTTAAACAATTAACGCTACCAATTTGAATTTCTAATTTTAAACAAGCTCACTGACCAGCAATTTCGGAACTAAATTTTTTTAATAGAAAGGAGGATGGGTCAATTATTGGACTAGTCATTAAGTTTTCACTTCTGTCGGCACTCCCGGAGTGCAACCCGTTGTTTTTTTTATATTTAGGTACTCACTGTACCAAATTAGGTACCAAAAATCATATAGGTACACGGTAGGTATATCATTTTCATATATTTTTATAAATTACCCATGATTATGGTAGTTTATTTTCTTTATTTACCTAAGATCTTTTTATAAAGTTCAACATGTGCCAATATTGTTACGACTCTGAAACGCCCTCTACCAGGAAAATGCTACTTGTTTCAAAAGCAAAGCTTACCTTGTTCCCATCTTACTCGGTAGCGACATCTAGTTTGCAACTATGACCCCAGCTAGACGCTGAGTTTCGACGCACAGCTGGTTTGAAGCGCACAGGTTCAACTATATGGTTTTAGCTGGATACCTTAGTGTTTCACATAAGTTACGATAGGAAGCGCTGCTTATACTTTAACCATGTAAATTTAGTTATGTCTTAAATATTGATAAAGATATTTAAATTTGATAGAATTTGGTTCTTCACATGAACGTTTATGCCAAAGGTTGCAGCGTAGTTGACACTGGTTAATACTGAGAATTGACATCACGTCACGTCGAAATGACAATTACTTTTTCTTCTGCTCCTAAATGCGAAAACAGGCCTACTAGAATTCTTATGAAAAAGTTTATTCCATACATATTGTAATGTTCAATATTGCTGCTAAACTAAATAGGACGTGTAGTATTTAAAACTTTCGCGTTTTGAACACATATTAACTCACTCTGTGTCGAAACGTCGGTAAATAAAGGTAATAAAATAAATTCGCGATAGACCCGTCTATAAATGTGAGTTAATAGGACGTGTATTATCAGTTCTTGTTCATATATTTTTGTTTATTTAATTATTCATCATCATTAGGTACCTAAATATATTAGCTACTACTTTTTAGAACGACCTATCGCGCACATCTCTGTTACGATATTTAGATCATACAAAACCAATATGAGTAGGTATAGGGTGCTACATTAATTAGAAAACAAATAACTGTATAGGATTTATTAAAAAAATATTAACACTCACGCCACATAAGGACATAAAGGGGGACACAACACAACCATTAAACAATCGCGGGATGTTAGTGTTCTGTGGATTTCTACTCTCTTTACCAACAGTTAGACGTTTAAAGGTGATACGATCACAGCTCTTTCATCGCGGGTGAATTTTCCGCTCCGTAACTCGAATAATCTTTCATCTCCTATTTATATAAACCAGTTTTTTGGGAGCTCCGTTAATATATAGTTCCCACGAAACAAGAGTTCGAGGCATACTGGACATTGTAAACAGTCAAGACAAACGTTTTGCATATTAGGTTACTGCAACTAGATGGGACACTAGTATCTCGTCTCTCGACGACACAACATATTTTTTGTAGTAATTTTTTTTTGTAATGTTTCCAAAAATCGCTTCACTTTTGTTTATAAGTGCTGCTTTTGCGTCGAAAATGTTCGAAAGCGATTTAAACGTTAACGATTTTTTGCGAACGGATTTAATGCCGACTTACTTCATTGTGGAACAGGCTGATACTAATGTGTCTGTGCCTAAGAGTGCTGTTAACTCTGTCAATGGATCGATCGACGCAGCACTGTCCACCCTCGAGTATCACAGGTGTGTTTAAAACTTAAGATTTAAAATTTAATTTAGAAAATTTAAAAAGATACCTAGTTCCTGCCTAGTCAGTATAGTGACCGTGACCCTGCCTACGAAGCTGCTGGAGGTCCCGGGTTCGGATCCCGGTAAGGGCATTTATTTGTGTGTTTATTTTATCACCAATATTTGTTCCTTCTACGAGTTATGGATGTTATCTATGTATCAGAGTATCTATAAAAAAACCGGACAAGTGCGAGTCGGACTCGCCCACCGAGGGTTCCGTACTTTTTAGTATTTGTTGTTATAGCGGCAACAGAAATATCATCTGTGAAAATTTCAACTGCCTAGCTATCACGGTTCGTGAGATACTGCCTGGTGACAGACGGACGGACGGACGGACGGACGGACGGACGGACGGACGGACAGCGGATTCTTAGTAATAGGGTCCCGTTTTTACCCTTTGGGTACGGAACCCTAAAAAACTATATTATATAGCTAATTTAGCTATAAAAATGTTTTTAATATGAAAAAGATACCGTTTTGTTATACAAAATGAAGAAATTTAGCTGCTTCCAGCTACAATTTAACTCATTAACACCTATTCGTTATAGTTTTGGACACTGCTCCGTTTACATAGGGTAATTCACCAGTAACTGGCCACCGGCCAATAACTGGCCACCCCAAACTAAAAATGAATTCTATTCATCTATAAATAAACAGAATTAATTTTAGTATAAGGTTTCAATACCTAGAATAACTAGCCACCTTAATACTAAAATGAATTCCGTTTATAGGTGAATACCTATTAGAATTCATTTTCAGTTTAATGTGGCCAGTTACTGGCGAATTTAACTATGTGCAGACCAGGTATCTTACCTACTTTACAGAAAAATGATGAACGAATACCGCTGCCGCAATTTCCTCGCCGAGCAGATCCTCGAAGAGATGGGCAAGCCGGTGCTGCAGACCCGGCTCGGCACAGTTTTCGGCCAGAACAGCCTGACCCGTCGCTCGCAGGACCCGAGGACCAACGTCCTGTACGATGTCGGTTCAGCTAACTATCAGGACTGGCTTGCTAAGTAAGTGGTGAAAATTAAAATTAAAACACTACAGCGCAGCAGCAGCGGCGCAAGATAGTTGGCGTGACTTTTTTTTTAATAATGCTTGCTTACTACCTACTTATAATTATTTTTGTCATCAAGCACGGGGTTTAGTGATCGTAGTCCATTATAGTTACTACTATTACAAAAATCGTGCGTTGAACTCGGCTCACGCATGTGCCCGCTGATTATTTAGTTATTCCGTTCGCCTGACGAGAGTATTTTTATGTAGGTCCGAGTAGGTAGAGGAAAATTAAAATTAATATTAGATACGTAAATGGTAAAGTCTAAAAATATATAATGCGACCTGTTGGCAAAACTCACTTTAATATTTTATTATAGGTTAAAGCTATTTTGCTGTTTTAAAGTTTTATTTTGAAAGCAATAAAATGTAACCTAGTTTTGTAATTAGTGTAATTGTAATTACCTACGCTTATATGGTCAGTAGCATAAAAATACTTTGCTCTTTTTGGCGGCGCAGGTATACCCGCCACGCTTCCCGGTGTCTTTTAATTGATAAAAAGAAGACTATTAATATAAACATATTGACCAAACTTACTAATATACCAATTTGTCGCACTAAAACGCTAACACTATATAAATACACAGAACCTCTATATAAATACAATACTACAGAAGCGTACGAGGATATGCTTGACATTACACAAACGACAATCAATACCATTATACTTATCCAACAATTTCTTCTAGAACTATTGTCACGATACATTAACAAGCTATACAATACCCTCACGTGTAGAGCTGTGATTACAATTAAAAACAAGATAATAATGCCTGCATTTATGTATCTCACGTGACGCACTTCCAAGTGACACTTAAATATCAGTCCAAACACGATGACTGCTTCCAGCACGGGCGCACCCCAGGCAAACAGGTTCGTCACTAAATATATTCGTCGAATGCGATTATTGAACACTTTCACAATATCCATGTAAAACATCATATTTACGACAAACAACCAGTGATACATCACAAGGCTAGACAACAGAAATACCATTTGCTCCAAAATCATGCTCGGTGGAAGTTTGTAGAAATCCAAATTAACTTGATTTGGCTGGCAACTGTTTTTAATACATAGAAGCATTGAATGAATTCCACATATTGTAACAATATTTAAAAATACGTTATAATCGAATCGTCTCCACTGCTTTATGAGAATCCATGAGGTGATACCAAATATTGACACACAACACAATGTTAATAGCAAATATTCCATATGCCGAAAAATAAATAACCGCCACGATTTCTTTTGTGAAATTTGTAGATAATATTTTATTGTTGACGAGAATCTCTTCAGAAGTATCATTCATTTTTAGTGTTTGTTGTCTTGTCTTCTAACTACTCTGTATAAAGAGTCTTCTTTTGAATATTTTGTCAAAACATCACAACAAATGTGATGGTTTGGCCGTGCCACACGGCAGCGAGCTGGAGCCAGTTTTATATTATAATTTTAGTTGTATTTTTATGTAGTTTATGATTTTTATTTTTTTGTTTATACTTAATACTTGTTATTTACGTAAATTGAAATGTGTGAATTCCTTTTTCTATATATTCTATATACATAGTTATTTGTTTAAGAAAAATGAAACTATCTGAACTAACCGCGCGATGTGCTTCGTAAATGAAACGTAAATAAGACTTGATGTATAATTACCTGACTCAGTTAAGGAAAATATTTGATTAAATATTCTACAAAACAATATGTACATACGTACCGAAACCGTAAACGATTAAAAATAAATTGGATGCGAACAGTTCAAGGGAAAAACGATGACAGTCCATTATGACTATTATGAGTGAGTGTAATCTACATAATATTCAATGATGTATAGGTATACATAGGTATACTGTACCATAACTTTTATAGAGTTAAATAGGCCTATTATTTACTGAAAATAAATAAGTTTTATAAAGTGTTCTTTACATCATACATTTTTACAACGTCACACTGCCGATATTTTTTTTGAATATACCTAATCATCTAAGATTCTAAGTCTAAGAGATGTTTAAAACAATTGAATGGTATGATTATAGTATTTTTCAAACTTGATGGGTATGCTGACAGATGTCATCTCCATACCATTTTGAATGATTTGGCGTTTTTAGGTTATAAATTATATGGTGATGACACCTGCCACCCTACCCATCGAGTTTGAAAAATACTATACAGTAAATCGCTGTTCGGATCGGTAAATCGGAACTTGGAAACGCTTCTAGGTAGTATATCCTCGTGGTAGGTATTTATTTAAAACTAGAGCACTTGCGTACTTGCCGCTATATTGTCCCTAAATAGGGGTAGGTATCTACATGTCCCAGGGCGCTAAAACTTAGTTATTGAGATATGATACCACTTTCAGAGTAGCAGCTCTAAACGACGTGTACCGACAATACAACGCTGTGGGAGGCACTGCTCCCATCTCCAATTCTTCGTTGGACCAGCTGCAGACCAGGGATGGGTACGAGGTCTACGAGGGTGGTGACGTCAGGGCATACCAGGAACAAGAGCAGCCAGTTAACCATGACGTTGCGAAATTTAGTAAGTCTGTGGCGTCTCCTCTAGCTGTATCACTGCCAACGTCGTGTCATAATAATCTAACAGATGGCCTTAGGAAGCTAGAACGCAATTAGTAAGAGACCTACATCGCGCTTACGGAGTTTTAAATGTCACTTGCTACATATATAACTTCCGACCAACTCCCAGTAGACTTCGGTCCCCAGGCATAACACCCGCCTGGAGAGAGTACTCTCTATTGCTTCTCTACCTTCTACAACGGTATGATGATGGTGGATTCTGTAAAATGAAATTAGGTATAAGGAACTGAATTTGAACTTTAAAAATATGTAAGTTTTTGAAGTGATGTTTTGACATGAGCATAATATTTCATTTATTAATTGCAAGAAATCAATTACCTAAGTCAAATTACTTAGTTACAAATCAAGTTAAGATTTTTTAAGGTGGAATGCCTTTCCTGCACTATTTAATTAAAGCATTGAGTAATCATAATCAACCAATCCATCATATCGATCGATATTGAATGGTTTACATGGCGATTAGACATCATTACATTAATGAAAGGTCGATTGACGTTAGTCGACGTAACGGTCGGCATAGTGTGAATAAAATAAGAGGATGACACACACTAGAACGGTTCGGGTCCGGCCGAGGCGTCCAACACTTCAGTTTTCTAAAGAAAGCATCAAGTGATCATCTATCACCCGTCATAGAAGACGAAGTGTTGAAAGCCTCGGCCCGAACCCAGACCGTTGTAGCATGAGTCATCCTCTACTAAACATAATCGTGGACTCTCGGCAAGATTTTACTCGCCAAATGGTACCGCAGCTTACTAACTACAGTTTATTTAGGGATGGTAAAATATCTTGTTTCAGGCGGTGCCTACGAATACTCGATGCCCCCTCCCCCGCCGCCGCACTACCACCACCCCGCGGCCGTCCACGAAGAGTACGTGATCGAAGACAAGCACCACGGGCTGGGGCTGAGCGACCTCTTCGACATATCACTCACGGGTATCGCCTTCTTGAGCTTTGGCATGTTCGTGCTGCAGGTGCTGATGTGCATTTGTTCGGTAAGTAACAAGTTGTAGATGGCATTTACGGGGTTATCTCACTAATCCGCATCCGAGCGTATCCACGCCGCTCTAATGTGTGGGCGAGACAGCGCTGTGCATGTATATAGCGATAAACAAAATAAACATATAGCGATGTCCCGCTCGCACAACGGAGCGGCTTGCGGATCCGCAACCAATGTCAAGACCGCCATACACAGTGCCAGTAGCGCCTACATATTTTATGCTAGCGTCCGTCTAAGCTTACTCTGTACAGACTTTGAAGAAACTGAGTTAGATACGTCCGACTCTTGCTGTACTCTCTTTACTCTACTTGCTACTACTACTACTACTACCGCCATACTACCCTCATCTACTCAATACATCACTGCTACTCTTCATAGTACACCTCACACATAAATAGGTACCTAAACAAAGTAAAATCATTTCCACCTACGCTTAATTCACATAAGTATTTAGTAAGTATTTTTATCTCAGGTACTTATTTAAGGATGACTCACGCTAGACCGGGCCGTGCCCGGGCCGAGGCGTCCGACATGTCATTTTCTATTACGGGTGATCAGTGATCAAGTGGTACTTTTCATAGAAAATAAACCCCGGAAGCTCGGGCCCGGCCCCGGCCTGGTCTAGCGTGAGTCATCCTTTACCGATACTCCGGATGCCTCACATAACCACCTCTGAATAATATTAACTTTAATCTATTTCAGAATCCTCAACCACCCCAAGTGATGCAGATGGTAGACAGCAGCAGTGACTCTGTGAACGTCGACGAAGTATTCCGATTCAAGCGCGATGAAGAACATTCTAGAAGTAAACGCGCTGATCCGAAAATCGCTACAATCAATACTCTGGCCAGATATGCGATGATAGCATTAAAACCGCGCTCGACTCCTTGCCTACATAGGGCATTGTGTCTGGGGAATGGACGAGCAAGGAATATGCAGGATGGTAACAAATATTGGTTGCCGATTTGGAAGTAAGTGGAAAGGATTTACTTGTTTCTTGCTGCAACCCGCGGTCCCGGAATCAATTGGTGTCATTTCCCCTGGGGGTAGATTTCCAAAAAATATAATGTTATGTTCATTCCCAGGCCTTAAACTCTACATGTGAATTTCATCCAAATTGGTGTTGTGGTTTAGCTTTGAAAAGAAAAAAGACACTCTGAGTTACTTTCGCATTTATAAAACATATTAGTATGGATACGCGCCACAAGAAATGTAAGCTTAGGCCATAGCTCACATGTAGAAATATTTGCCAAAAGTTGAAGATATTGGGAGTCTAATTTCTAGTACCGTAAAATGAGGTGAGTAGGTGCAAAACTGACATTCATACCTCGATAACATTTTATTTTTACATATGCAAACTGAATGGTGTATATAATAAGTGCTCCGGACGTTTAGTTTGTATTTTAGTTTTTATTTTATTTTGGGTAGTTCCATTTCGTAACTTTGACGATAAACAGGAAATCCCACCTCACCCCGTAGTCCTTCGTATTTGTGGTGAGTTGTGTTTTCATACAAAGGTGATTTTGGAAGATTGTTGGATCGATTTTTTTTTATGAGTATTAGTAATAGCTCCATTTTAAATTGGAATACATTATTTTTGTAGCAGTAGCCTTAAAATCCCATCTCACCCCCCTTTCACCCCTTATCTCCCCATTCATAACCCAACTCTCCCCGCGAACCCTACTCACCCCATTTTACGGTAGTGACTTATATCGGTCAAAACCGGTTCCACCGTTCTTTTAAAATGTATAAAAATTCTCCATATAAAATTTTCCTAACTTGTATTTTTCTTTCCCTAAGTACAGTCACAAATTAGAACCAAAATATATGTTTACATCTTTTAAATATTTCAGTGCTGGAGTAGCATGGACGCGCGGAAAAACGTTGGGTGCGTTGCGCGCCGCGGCGCTTGGACTGGGCGGAGCAGACTGCGATGCGCTCTATCCGCCCGCCCACTGCTCCTGAAGATTACATTACGACGGCATTATTAAGGATGACTCGCGCTAGACCGGGCCGGTGCCGGCCAAAAGCATCACGTGATCACCGATCAGCCGTCATAGAAAATGACATGTCAGACGCCACGGGCACGGCCCGATCTAGCGTGAGTCATCCTTTATGCTAAGCCACCGCCAATTTTCAGCCACGATACATGGTTTGTGTCTTTTTATTACTTTTATTTAGTGTTTAAATTAGTTTCAATTCTAAGATTTTAAATATTTATTTGTTGTCAATACATGTCTGTTGTAGAAATGTAGTTAGGTACATTAACAGGTAGTGTACAGACATTGTAGATAATTATCTAACGCATCAATATATGTACCTATGTATTGGACTAAATACTGACGTTCCGTCCTTTGACATTATGTTAATGAATCACCTACCTACAGTTTGTGATCTGCCAACACAACTACAAATCTCTTTGAAAGGACAAAAATTGTCACATAAGCAGTGACCCGTTTTAATTCCTCTTGAGTGTACATAATTTAATGATACGTACTTTTTACTTTTATATTAAGTATGCACCAAAGTTTGGCAGTGTCAGAATTAACTATATCCTATCCATAATTATATCGACTACCGTAGGCTCAAAGGGCGTACTGCATAATGCAGCGTAATGAGCGTAATGCAGTTATACTCAGATTTTTTTTTCTCTATCGAATGGTATATTTAACGTCTCGATAACTTGAAAAAAATGTCCGTTAAGCCCTATGAAAAATCAATGCTTGAACACAATTTTCCAACGCATTTTGCCATATCTGCCAATTCAAAAAAATGTTGTGAGACATTTTGGCGTAACTCCCAACTTTTTGTACGATACACCTTTTGCATCGAAAATTTTATTAAATCTTATTTAAGTCTTATTTTTAAGGTCAAGAAAACGTACAATTTATCATTACCTACTGCACAATGATATGTTTATTTATACTTATATATTAAAGTAACCGTAATTATACACGTCACGTACATTACGACTAATTAGGTAATATTACATTAAATTAATTAAATTTAAGTATGGCATTATTATTTACAATCTCGCATATGGTATTTTCTATATAACCTACATGCTACATTTCAATTAAGGCGGAAATAAATTATATTATAGGTAAGTACATACTTATTTTTAAATTCAACTTAAACAAGTATTAATTACAATGTAAGCAAAAATGTACACTGGTTACTGAGAAGATGGTAGGGTATTACTAACAAAACAAGATCTGCAACCCCAACTATTATAATGCCCTCACCAGGCCACCATGCATAAAACCTAAAGGCCGATACAGACGGACTGCAACCAGGGGGCCGATTTTTGAATTCCAATCGCTCGATTTCGGCACTCGAAAATCGGTGGAAAACGGAGAAATGCTATTTTTTTTAATACGAGTGATAGAAAGTCGTAATCGAGTGGTATTGACCACTCGTTTTCAATTCTATTAGTAGAATTTAAATGCCTAGTAGTGGAGATATTATTGAAAAAAGTACACGAAATCGAGCGGTCGAAATTCAAAAATCGGGCCCCAGACTGCAACTTGTAGGTCTGTAACGTTGCAGTTAGCGTGCAGTCGGCCTGCAGTTCCTTTCAAATTGCATTCGGGTTGCAGTCAGCCTGTACCGGCCCTACCCAAAAATCCGGTCAACAATTTAATTTTCGAATGTCCCATGGTAACAACTACATAACAATGTGTGGCGTGTCAGAATAAGAAACAGGTAGTTATAATACTGGCGCATTCGAAAACTGCATCAATCATTCATTCATGGAAGCCAAGAAGATGACAATCGTACATCAACAAACACCTAACGAAAAGTAATAAAAAAATGCAAAATGACAGATGCTACAAAAAGCCACTTGACTATTTCCATACATTATTTAAGTTTCGATTGGTGATTTCTATCAATGATTGTCACCTTAGCTAGGTTCTCTAACCGCCATATTCGTTCAACCTATCGCTACAATCTCCCGCTGTATGGTTGGATAATCGCTAAACGATTTTTTTTCCAGTGCCACGCTTTTAGGTCCGATTGTATAAGTTTATAAGAGAAAATGGTAGCTAGCAAATGTTATACCTGTTTCAAAATAGTGTTAGCCACACGTCCGATTATTTGCATTTAACAGCAGTAAATTTGACAACTGTCTAATTTAGGCCATGAGCAATGTGTCAAAAGTGGCAAGTTGATCATTGCGTACTTTTCGCACCGCAATTAAAATAGTTAGCACTTTGAGCATTACGAAAATAGGACGGTTAACTTGTGAATGGCCGTGCCGATGCTCCGAAGATATTGTTTTATTATAACGAAACATTTAGACACATTGAACACATTATGTTTAAAGAAATAGAGTCGTTAATCTATACTAACATTTCAAGGCGGTTATAATCTGCTTTTACTACGAGGGGATTATCCTAATTTGTGGTTTACCACTCAATGGTATTGTATTCTTGAGACTCTTTGAGTAAACTAGCTCAGATCGCTTGATTCACACTATACCTATACGTCTTGCCATGCGAGCCCGGAAGTCGCTCCACACTTTGAGAACTACGTCACAGAAACTTGTAAAATGGATTTGAAAGTTGTATGTTAAGTTCCTTGATAAAATAAGTGACGCTCTTTACCGTATACTGCCGCGGTTAGAATTTACGATCCGTAACTCATTTTATCTAGTAAATTTGAAAAAAAAAAAACAGTGGCAGCGCCCGCGTTAATGCCACAGTAGATATGTACCGCTAAAGTAATGCAGCTGCAGTTGATATCCTAATGTCACCTTAAAGCATCTGACAACTTTTGTGGCCGACAGTACCTGATTAGCGAATATTGAGGGCCAATGAAGTGTAGCACTTCAAATCGGAATACTCCTTTTTAGTTGCGATTTGATTTCCTCGTTTTATACATTCAAACGTAACCAACACTTCAACTTCACAACACTACGGCGGACTAGATGGCAATGTTACTGGGGTAAATACACAACCAAGAGGGGCATAAGCATACGGATTCAACAGCGAATACGCTTGTGAAGCGTGTCCAAATATCTGGCCGGGAAACAATCCCTGTCTCTGCGCAATTTTCAGCCGTGACGTCAGCTGCTTTTTCCACTTCGTCCGTCGATTTTGGAACCACGTCTTGATCTGGACCTCAGTGAGGCCGAGGGCTTTGGAAAGTTCCATCCGTTTAGAGACGCTGAGGTACTTGTCCAATTTGAATTCGGCTTCGAGTCGTTCCAGCTGTTTGGCACTGTAGGCCTGGCGAGGCTTACGCTCTGGCCCGGCACGCCGCGGTCGTCTGTTGTTTTTTTCATCTGAGAAATAGAAACAGTTGATAATTAATGATAAATATCAAATAAAAGTGAAAATCATAAAATACATGTATACATGTATGTGTATTTTTTGCTGCCGCATATGTATATAGCCGTAACAACCAATGGAAAACCAATCTGTGTTTATTTCGGCTTTAGTCTGTTTAGAATAGACTACCAATGGATAGAAATAAAATAATATTCGTTTTTATTGATGTAATATTTTATATCCTTACGGTTTATTTACTAAAGTCGAGGCAATAGGCCTGATGACAAATTTTGAAATCCCTTTTATTATTGTCGGTACACTTGTATTGGTTCCGAAAAACACAATATTCCAGCTATACTCATAAGATTTAACATAAATAATTGCATTTTATTATAGCTAGTTTAAAACTCGCGCGAAAACGCCTCGCACGACATTTGTGACGTCACCATTTAGTTGGTGGTAGGGTGGTAGACATTGTTTACATACTTACAGTTACGAATTTCCCTTGAATCAGAATGATATTGTTAATTCAGCACCATATATTACGATTAGGGATGATAAATACACTACAAAAATGTATCACAATAACTCATTTTACACAAAAACTCTCACACGGTTGCAATTTAAGATGAATTATTTAGATACATGTAAATTTTGAGTGAAAATCACCGAGCGCCGGTTTTACTTTTTATTTTTTTCTAGTTACGACAGTCAACATGGCAATGATAGTTCCATTCAGCCAAATAATTAAAAAAGTTTGTTGGTGTAATATCGTATTATTTAGCATTTTATTTAGACAATAACAAATAGATATCTACTTTATATCGTGTAATCATATTTTTTGGGCGTAATAAATGTTTAGTGGCGAAATAACATTTTTTTTTGCACCTTCGAACTCTTTGGTGAGAACGTATGGATTTCGGTCAATGAGGTTGTCTATGTTGCTCTAAGAAATATGTTATGGATTGATGACGTCACTGTTTAGAATGCTTCTGATTGGCGTTTCAGTAATAATGGCCGATTGGAGAATTTTGCACTTTTATTTTATTGAATATATTAATAATCCTTCAGTTTATACTGAGATTGGGCCATTTTTTTGAATCATATTAACATATATGTTTCTTTGAAACCATTATTTCCATGATTCTTTGTTACTTGCAACAGGCCTATTCCGAGTGTGATTGGTCCTGATCGATGAGTACCTAATCCAGCAAATTGAACTTTACAATCAAGCGTTAAATATTTTTTTTTTTTTTTTTTTGATAGGCTTCCGTAGCTCAATTGGTTAAGAGCAACACACGGATTGTGGAGGATGCGGGTTCAAGTCCTGCCGGAAGCGTAAGTTTTTCCATTTTTTCCTTTAATATAAAATTTGGAAAATCAAGCGTTAACCCTTAAAAAAATGTAGCGTCCCCCCACCCAGTTAACGAAAGCCCGCCATTTACAAAGTAGCTCTCACTAAAGACCAATACACGGTGAAGTTTTGTCGACTAATCGGAATTGTCGCAGGGTCTCGTTAAGTGGCAATAAACACAATCATTCTGTTTGGACGCGCCTGCGGGTTGACTTGGTACGCAAACACAGGCTCTGTGGCGAATGATGCGCTAACGCTATGCTAAACATTTACGTAAGCCAGTGGACTATATTTTAAACAAATTTTATGGTATATTTAATTACACAAACGGGTCTACCGCGATATAATTTCATTGTTTTTACCTTTAATTCCGACGTTTCAGCTGAGTTGCACCAGCTGTGGTCACGGAAAGACTGACGTCCCAACAAATGTCAACGGAGATATTAATAAAACACCACTAAACTACCCGAAATTAGTTTATAAAAATGTTCGGGTTAGACAAAGAAAGAGCAGCTACCCGTTAAAGCCTTTTTGCCGTATGTGAAAGGGATAACGGACAAAGTTGGATCAGTACTGAAGAAATTCTCCATTAAGACTGTATTGACGCCGTTATCTAAAGTAGCAAGTCTTTTACGCAGCCCAAAGGATGTCATTCCGTACCAGAATCCGGGTGTCTACAAGATAGAATGCAGTTGTGGAAGTGCGTACATTGGCCAAACTAAGCGCAGCGTTCAAGAGAGGGTGAAGGAACACATAGCAGCTGTTAAAAATCGCCATGTAAACAAATCCGCAATAGCTGAGCACTTGCTGACAACAGGAACGAATCACTGGATTGAGCTACATAAACCCAAAGTCCTCTCCAACGAGCGACACTATTATCCGCGGATCGTGAGAGAGGCGATTGAAATTAAAAAACACCCTAAAAATTTCAATCGTGAGGACGGGTACAAATTATCGTCTACTTGGGGACCAGTGATTCAAATGTTGAAACCAGCAGATATATCTTCGGACCAGTGTACGGATACTGTGAGTGTTGCGTGTCGTGCCGTGGACAATAAACATTAAACTTTAACGGGTAGCTGCAATTTCTTTGTCTAACCCGAACATTTTTATAAACTAATTTCGGGTAGTTTAGTGGTGTTTTATTAATATCTCCGTTGACATTTGTTGGGACGTCAGTCTTTCCGTGACCACAGCTGGTGCAACTCAGCTGAAACGTCGGAATTAAAGGTAAAAACAATGAAATTATATCGCGGTAGACCCGTTTGTGTAATTAAATATGTGTACAAAACGCGAGAGTTTAAAGTGTTAAATTTTATGGTTTCTATTATAACAGCATTACATTGGCTGATGAAGTGAAATCATAAGCAATGGTCATTGGAGTATATTTTATATTATATTAGCTATCGCTCAATGATAAAAATAATCTATTGGGTTTGCCTTGGAGATTAAATATGAAATTGAAATTTAATTAAATCTACCCGTGATAAGTGATGAATGAACACCCCTTGCATGCTGCTTGAATGCTTTTATTAAGAAAAATTGAGGTTTAGGTATATTAGGTACAATTTAAATGTGCATTACAAGTTTTAATGTAAAATTTTAACTGAGTCACGTACGTCCAAAAAGAATAGGTACCTGCTCCTATACGTAAGTTTAGTCAAATCAAGCCTGCTAACATTTTTTGTATGTAGGTAGGTAATAAACCCTTCCAATTTCCACGCAACTTACTCTAACTGTAGATTAGGTACTAACGTAGCTTCTTTACCGCGCTTATTTTAATCGTTTCCAACAGCCCGCGTTAAAGCGGTAGGCAAACACCGAGCTTTGTTGGCAATTATCGGTTGGCAGCTGTTTACAGACACCTCGGTGCGAAGTCGCGACCACCGACCGTCGGCTAGCGACGATTCGACGAACGTCCGCGCTGACTGTTAGTTTTACGAATTAGTGCGGTGGGTGGACATTTTTCACGACTTACGGTGCTTGAGGATTGTGCTTGAATTAAAGAGTCAATATAAGTTATGGGCATTAAATGTATTGCACCATACAATTTACTATTTGAACTCAAAATTATTGTTGACTACGGTTCTCCAACCCAGTACCCGGAAGTAATAACACCTAGAAATTAATGTATTATATGGTGCATTCTACCATCATTTTCACCTACTTCTGAAAATGCAGGCAGCTTATTTGTGGTCTGATATATATCCATAGCGCGTCTTAAAAAAATATAGAATCAAACCAAAACTCTCAAAATAATTGAAATCTGTTAAGTAAAAATCTGATAGAATGCTGCTAAACAAGTATTAACCCATTTTTTAGGTGATTAAGACCAATCTTGTTTCACATTTGCTGCTACAAGATAAACTCTATTAACTTCTTAACACCCTATTAATTTAGGTTAATTTCCTTATGTTCAAAAATGTTTTCTAGACAACCCTGCTAAGAATAAGAAACTGCTTGAAGCAAAGTTTTCTGGAATCTTGTGTCCAAACACAGTACTGACTAATTGTTTGAATGTCCGAAGCATAGAAAGTTCGAACTAGTAGGCTCTTTTCCCAGAGGTGCCACGCTCACACTAATTTTATAGCCACCGTCCGCAAGTGAGAAAACAGTGGACAAACAACGAGTTTGTCACCAATAAAATGAACCAAAATGCTGTAAATCAAACTACCTGGTCACGCTTAAACAGTTTGTTAAGTTGTTGCGTGGGCTTCCCGGTTTAAGATAATTTACTTAGTACAAATGGTCAAAAATGCCGTGATTATGATTCTTCCTTATTTTATTTTATCATCTATTAATTCGTTCAATCATTTCCATAAAGGACCAAATAAAAAAAAAGCATAGCGCCATCATATGCTATTTCGCCTTCCAAATATGTATATTTCATTTGGTAATATTCGTTATTATATCGTTAAGAGATAAAGGTTTTACCTGCCTATATACTTTACCGTCGGCACTTGTTCTCGGATAACTGGAAACATTTTCTTAGTGTTGGACACCTAAAATCCTCTATATCTGATAGCTGAGACACCGCATAAAGTAACGAAGTTAGGAAAAACATACGTGAATCATCAAGATCTTATAATAAACAGAGCTACAAATAATGATTTGGCGAGTTGCGTGCCGACGCGTGTGAAGACTCGCACCCGCCCGCGGCACGCAACGCTAACGACATGAGGTGTGATTCCTCTTGGGCTCATTGATTAATACTCGTATTGAGATGAGTTATCTTTTTTGTCTATGCTACAAACACGCAACCGAAGTAACCCTTTCTGTGTTCGTAATTAATTAACGAGCGGCCAAAAGAAATTTATCTAAGGAAAAACCATCGCCCCTACCTATTTTTTTTTTGTCGGAAGTATTTGCCTCATCGACATCAATAGGTATACGCAGTGAGTATTATATTCTTTGGTATACGCCCTCCAAATTTTTCGCCAATCTGATTAAATTGTCCGATCAAATCAGGTGGTGCGGACGCAAACGCCAATTCGGTCACTTTCAACAATTTTAAATTTATGGTGATATTTGAGCACTCTACTAGCGTCACAAATTGGTATTCTTACGTCCGCACCCCATTTTATCGGTAATATCAGTCATAATCGGCGGTCGAATTCGGCGAGTCAAATTGGCGTTTGCGTCCTGATTTGATCGGACAATTTAATCAGATTGGCGAAAAATTGTCCCCGTCTGGTCAGGCCTTGAAGTACGGTACATAGAATTGAAGAAAACGCAGAAAACGAAACGAAACGCTATCATGTTCATACATTATTTACCTTAGCGTTTCGTTTCGTTTTCTACAAACAATTGTTATCTCGCTGGTATTGCCAAAGATGATGGTGTGCAACCAGAGGGAATGTTCCCGATTTCGTAGAGGTTGAAAAGGATGCCGGTAGGGGCTCTACTTGCGTCGTCACACCGGTTCTCTCCCACCTCCATTACAACGGCATTCTCCTGAACGAGGTGTGGTAACTAGAGCGGCCGAAAAATTAAAGGGCTACTTTTATATGTATATAATATTTACAATTGTTTATTTGTATGAACCTACTTTATTAGAACATAATTTTATCACTAGCATTTAGTTCTCCGACAAGTCTGTACTTCAGCTAATAGTTAATACCTACCTACTCTTCAAATTTAGGGTACTTTTTAGTAACACACTTATTTTCGACTGACATACAACGAGTAGATTTGGTAAAACATGTACAATAGCAATTCTTGCAATACACATGAATTACATATCTTCCTAAATACAGAGAAAAGACCTAGCTTTTGTTTAAGTAAGTAAGATTCAACAATGTACAAAAAGAAAAATAAATACTTAAATAATGAACAAAACACCTTGAACAGGGCGCGTTGTTTTTGGATGTTTTTATGACTTTTTCGAATATTAAGTATATAAGTCCGTCCGTCCATCCGTCCGTCCATCCGTCCGTCCATCCGTCCGTCCATCCGTCCGTCTGTCACCAGGCTGTATCTCACGAACCGTGATAGCTAGACAGTTGAAATTTTCACAGATGATGTATTTCTGTTGCCGCTATAACAACAAATACTAAAAAGTACGGAACCCTCGGTGGGCGAGTCCGACTCGCACTTGTCTGGTATTTTTTGCTTTATCAATCACCTAAACGGCAAACCACCACCGGCCACCAGTTTATCCGTTTAGGACTTTAGGTGATGAACTCAAAAGCAAGTTATACAAAACTATATCAGATAGATCAAAAACTGGGGAATAAGTAGGACAACAACTTTAGTATTATTCGGAAATGAATTAGTTTATTATAAAACACAATCCCCCTAATGAGGGCGCCACTGGACGATACGGCTCGATTCGGAAAATGAATTAGATTTCTACTAGACTTCAACAAGTTACGATATGGATAATTTAAAGATATTTGTAAGATAGATATATATGTCAAATTTGACGTTTCCGCGATTCTGGAGGTCATCTTGAACGATTTCGACAAGTTATGACTTAGATATCCAAGTCACATCTAGTCGATATCTAATGTAGATCTAGTTGATCTCTAAATCGTCTCAAGATCTTGTGATTATCTCGAAATCCGAATAGGCCTGTACGGCATACTAACATTTTTTACAGTTTACGCGCGCATTTTCGAGTAAGTAGGTACCTACCCGACGCGAGGGTAATATGAACCGATGCTCAGCAGTTAGCACTGTTAGTGCTTGAAAATATAGAGACCATCCGGGCTCTCCATCAAAACATGTCGCGCGAGTGAATAAAAACACGTGAGTTAAACCGTAAAAAATGAGTAGTTAAATGAGTAGTTTAAATCTCTATACACACGTATTTTGTATAGGTTAGTTAGTTAGTTAGTTAGGGCTTCTGGGAATTTTCCGCGCATCGACAACCATTGTGCCTATTTTGCGTGAAACGAGGTAGCGCTACTCTTAACCACCCCAGCTCCTCCATGAAGCCTTAGCCATGTTTTCACGTTGCTAACTGCATCTTTTAGTATGCTCGGAGTCCCTAGGTATGCTCCTGCATTTTGTATAGGTACGTACCAAAGAAGGTCGTGGAGGGCTGATGCGCCGCCAGCCAATGCGCGTACGCATGGCCGGCCAGCAGCCCCTCGCTCAGCGCGCTCAGCTCCGGACACGACGTCGATGACACTGCCGTGCAAATTTCATCATTATCAATTATCATTTATCATTATGTTTTCATCATTATTTGCAGCAAGTATATCAGTACAACCGCAAATTTAATTGGAGCGTCGTTTTGAATAAAAACAAAGTCCCTAATGATATACATCGGGTGCTAAATTCTGTTATAACGAAAAATATAGTCGCAGTTTTTTGGTAAAACATAGGTCCCTTTAGAATATGTGGGCGTATCAAAAATACGCCCACATATTCTAAAGGGGCCATGTATGCCACGATGGTAGCAAGTAAGGTGCATGGTGAGTTGGTGAGCGGACAAAACGTACCTTCCTATGGATGCCTGCGAAGTTTGCAACATTTCCACTTCTTATTGACACCCTTTTTGAGATCGGAATGTAGCTTGTCAATTAATATAAAATGTTGCTAGCAATACTTCGATCGCTAAAATTGTAACACTGCTAATAATCTTCAGTTAGCTTTACAAAAGAATAGAGACTTAATTTCCACTTTACGGATTCATGAAAATTCCAAATTAAAAAAAAGATGAGGCACTATTTAATCGTAAATTATCAAACTGTAACTTTTCCATCTATTGAGCCATAAATTATTTAATTTACCTATATATTAAGCGTGCTTTGCCTTGGTATTATTATAATATGTATTATTTTATTAAAAACTTGTGTTTTCTGTAGTGTGCACCATATATGACACGCACACTCTCTCACATGTACCCTATATATACCCTAGCATAAGTATCATATATCAGAATAAACCTATACTCCTGAGATAGTGTTTGTCTTTACGTCCTACCTCACATGGCGACCCTGCCAGTGCGGCCTTGTGCTGCACTGGCGGTGCGCCGCGCCAGCCAGTGAAGGCCGAGAAGAGAAATAAAAGATTAGACCTGTCGGACTATGAACAGTTATGGTGAACTTTTAGTGATTTAGCGGAACTCTATAAGTGGTAGAAATAATGTGATAAGTTCGACTTCACATTCGACTAAGTAAATAGAACAATTATCAATACAACATAGTGTGTAATACTGCGTAATAATATTCCAATGAATATCGGATAGTGAAATAAAGAAAATAATTACCAAAAATAAAATAAGTGACCGTAAATGTGACATAAATAAAAATGGACGCAATAAAAATAAACAAAAAACTGGGACTTCTAAATTTTGTGACAATATGTTTGCTGCTGGACGTTGTTCGTGTCGGTGGATCGGGGCGTGGTCTGCAGCTACGGGTGCCCTAAACCAAGGCACGAGGTCCAGCGGATCACAGTGGTAGTCAAAAAAAAAATTGTAAAAAAAAGTGAAAAACAGACAATAATAATTGAAGTGACTTCTATTTTTAAAGGTTTTAATCGTACATTTTTAAGGCATTCATTTTCTAATTAAGTGTATGAACTATTGATAACATTTCATTTATGATAATGCCGCTAGATGACGAAACACAATATGGATAAAAGGGCGGTCATTATATACCGAGAATAATAATAAATTTTCAGTCTTAAGTTAATTTTGGTGCAATTTTTTTTTCCTAGAATTATTATTTTTCCTTGCCTCAATTTGCTTTCAGGTGATCATTCATATTTTTTTTTTCACATTTGCTTAAGTATTATCAGTACATGAATGACACGATTACTTCATCCTTCTTGAATACCTATAGCCCACATGACGGCGGCGCGTGTACTCCATATATGGAATGGCACGCGAAGTCTGTCATTTCATCTCAAATTTCATAGTCTTTCTGCACTGTTTTAGATATCTTAAATTCAATGTAATTGTATTATAAATTATACTTAATAAAACTTAACTTTTTTTTTCAATAACAAATGCAAAAATATACCGCAATACCTTCTTTTAACTATATATCAAATTATACTAGATTAGTGATGTTTTAAATTAAGGATTATGGTGACTTTTAAGACTTTTTTTTGTGTAATTTAATTTGTACCGGAGTTGACATATAATACGGGCATGATGGATTTAAGAATAAAGTGAAATTAAATGATGACAATATTGATAAATGAGAATAAAAACATAATAAAAAAAAAGATTTAAAAAACAAATGTAGGATCGTGATCGTTGATGAAAAGTTTATTTGTTGGCATAGGAATGTTTAGAATTGCTTTAAAGTTGGATTTTATGGATTGTGTTTTATAAATGTTTAAAAATTGTAAGTATAATAGGTATGTAAAGAAAAGAATGGAATAGTTTTGAGTTAAAATAATAATAATAGGTATGTAGTTTGGTTTTTGAACGATAATAGTTGAGATGGAATTGCATAATTGGATCGCGTTTTAAGTAGTGCTTGGGAAGGCTGATATGTATAAGTATTTCGAAGAACGATTAGCCTGATCAACTAAGAGTTGTTGAAATTCTTATATGTTGAAGTTTTCAAGGTGTTGTGTTATGTGGTTGGTTTTGAATGTGTAATGTTTGTGTATGAGAGGGAAATATGAAACAAAATACTTAAATATAAATTGAACATGCCTATCGCATCTTCGGTGGCCCGAGAGGCGGCCTTGAGCGATACGGTATAGCAAGGGTACGCCAGGATACAAGGCAGGCACGGAATCCTTGGCGTCTGACCATGATTCGGTCGAGTATCAATCGTGGAGACTCCTTGGACACGCGGAATGATATTGTGTATGGATGTGTTAAAAGAACTGCCTGTATGAATAAATAAATAGTATGTGTGCGCGTTTAAAAATAAATTTCCTTGTATCCTGAGCTAATAAATAAATATATTATATAGTAAGGTCGGCCGACCACGTATGTAAAAGCGTTGCGTACCCTTGATCTTTGATTTCAGTGAAGCATAAAAGATGCCACTATAAATGAATAAATAAAATTAAAAACAAAGAAAATATAGTTAAACGAATGACGTCATAATGAAATAACTTGCAAGGAACTGATAATGTAAAAAATAATAATAAGGAATGATATTATAAGGTACCAATGACGAGTAACGAAATTGTTACCTATGTATGTAAGTAACACTTGGAATGACGAAGAAACGTATTGTATTGACGAATACACTACGAAATTGGAAATTAGTTGTAATACCTATTCTTTTAACTTTTGAATTTATTTCAATATATCTAGTGTAGTTTTTTGTGTTTATTGTATTTTTTATTTATTTTTTATCTTTTTTGTGTAATTAGTTTTAAAAAATCATGTAGTTATCATTTTGTTAGTTAGGAAATATAACTTGTGCTTTTCGATTATATTTGTACATAGTAATAATGTTCGAATGTGTTTTTTTGTGTTTTTTTATAAATCTTTGTTTTTTTATTTTTTTTCCTATGACTAGCATATAACTGTGTAGTGTACCTACTTTATATTTTCGTTTCGTCATCAAAGCGTGCTACAATTGTGTTTATTAACTTTGATTATTAGTTTGTCAATTATTTTATAATTATGTTATTATTCTGCTTTGTTTTATGACAAAAGATACCTTAATCTTTTTTTTGTTATTTTTTTTTTCTCTTTGTACAACCAATCTAAAAATTTAAATAAAAAAAGGTTAGGTAGGTACTTACCTACAATAAATATTGATTTCTCTTAGATTTTATATCTTGTTTTTTGCATATTTTTTGTCATAAATTGTAAAACAGTGTAACTCTAACTATTCACTCTTTTCATATTATTACTAGATATATATATAAAAAAAAATATTATTTTGTAATCTTATAATATTTTATTTTACTTTTGGAAGGGAGGTGTAGTGTGCACCATATATGACACGCACACTCTCTCACATGTACCCTATATATACCCTAGCATAAGTATCATATATCAGAATAAACCTATACTCCTGAGATAGTGTTTGTCTTTACGTCCTACCTCACATTTCAAACAAGCTATCTAATTACTTTTAATACCCTTAGCGCCACTTGCACCATCCTACTAACCCGGAGTTAACCGTTTAAACTGTTAACCCAGTGTCAAATTGTACTGGTAACCATGGTAACTCCAGGTTTAACCGGTTAACCCCAAGTTGGTGCAAGTGGCCCTTAGTGTTTGGACAAAATTAGCCTCAAAATACTTAAACTAATATAATATATTTGATCATAGACAAATTATATGTGTAGGTACTTGGTAGGTATAAGGTTGTTCTTCAATCTAACCAACAGAAACCAGAGTTATGTCTTTGTCATGATTTCCATTTAAAAAACTCCAATCACAATTCATTTAGGTACCTACTAGCTATATTTCGCTCTTACCATTATGCTCATCAGCTGCTCCCTCAAATTGTTCATTTTCAGATTGCGATCTAGTTTCATTACTACACTTATTATTTCCTAAAATACTATCAATCAAAAAAGTTTTACTCTTAGCATTTATTGCACTGTCACTTCTTAGTTTAGCAGGCACTACGATACGAGTCTGATCGTAAAATTTACCCCTATGTTCGTTAATATACGGGTTTTGAATTATATTTCGTATTTTTTCATTGCACCTCCCGCGCTCACTGTTTTCACAAATAACATCAATAGTTTCGTTTTCACTTTCATTGTCGCTTATGGATTCACTGTCTTCAACTGGATTTTTGCGAAGATCACACACAACACTATAATTTTCATTTGTTTTTAAAATGGCATCGGTTTCACACGTGCTGGATATGTGATTAAAATCCATTGTTAGTTTTTAATTACTGCTATGAGATGTTCAATTATTTATAAAGTTTAATTATAGTTCAATTTTTTTAAATTTTCATAATAATAAATAAAATTAGGTCCACGTCAGTAGGTATAACAGACCATACTAACTGAGATTCCGGTGCCGCATCATCGCCGCGTGAACTGATAATTGCTTTCGAAAATAGGTGGTGCCAAACAGTTTCTGTAGGTACGAACAACACCGAATCCTGCCTCGCTACTGGCTGTTTAATAAGTAGGGGGGGCAACGCCATCTTAAGAAGGAGGGGCCTACAAACCGCCTGTGAATTTTCACACCTTTCTTTTATTTGATAACACGTTATGTCAGGGCTCTTACCCTCACAAAGGATCTCTAAAAGCTTATGATGGGCATCGGATCGAATATCTCGGTTATTGTTTGATTTATGTCGGCAATTTGGGTGATTTATTGTAAACGATCTCGGGTTTAATGGAGGTGGTTAAGAGGGATATTTGAATAGATAAGTAAGTAGATATATACTTCAATATTTTTCGGCTTTACTAATACTTATCCTACAACACAAAATTATACAAGGGCCCAACTTGACTCCATAAAGTAACAGGTGAAGTGGCCAACATGTGGTATCCATGGTCTGCCAAGTATAATTATGGTTTGTAATCTTTCAAAATTTAACTCTGCCGAGACCATCACAATACCCAGGGAAAGGTCGGATAAAGCGAACACCCCAGGCAAAGCGAAATCGGCCTCCCAATCCTAAACTATTCGTCTTTGTCACACCATGCGGCTATATGATGTTTAGGATCCTTCACTCTATGAGCGGCAAACGTCATAAGGAGCGGTCGCTGCGAGCGTCTGCGGTGACGATTCAAAACGTGTTTTTAGTGTAAAATATTCGATTTTGAAAGGTAAGTACATTGTCTGTCATCTTGTCGTAGTAATGATCTCGAATTTTAATGCAAGATGCTTCTATTGCTTAATAAAATATCTTCATTTTACAATGCATTTCTTTTAAAACAAAGCAACGGTTATTTTTTGAACATTCTTAATTTCGTAACCTGACTGATTGGGCAAAGAGGATAGCGTGTTCACGTTGAATTTATGAGGTCAATTTTTTTTATGATATTTTGTTACAGATGGAATATAAATCTTCTTCTATGCCATGAAGACTTATGCTTATGAAATCAGTGAAAAATATACCAAAAGTTACTTGTGATAACTTTTTCTAATTAATATTACTGAAATGATCTTATGTTGATTAAAATTCCCATAGTTATTGAGTTTACTAAGATTATGACTGATATTTGCATTGCCCGGGGGCCTGTTTCACTTTTCCCGACACCCTGGGCAAAGCGAATAAAATATCTTTTTTTACGTTTTGTTAAAAATTACAGAAATTGTTAAACATTGGAGGCTAATGTTGTTTTAAATTAAAAGATTATTAAATAAAGACTTATTATAGACACTTTTTTAATTTCTACTGTGTTAAACTTTTCTGTTATGTCATGTCAAAAGTAAAGGTGTTTACTATACCCGGACTTCCCCTACTTATCACATACGAAATAATACCTTCTGTCACTAGGCTTGTGCCTGCTCGGTCACTACTATACAGAGAGCGCTCCGCTCTCGGTCAATCGGTCAAACGAACTAGTTCGGTCTTTTAGTTCCTTTAGTTCAGTTCGGTTGTTGAGAGCCGCGGGAATGAATAGGAGTCGATTTTTCATTGGTTTCTTTCCAATCTTTGGTAACTGAATACAATTCAACTTGTACGATACGATGTGTCGGTATTAAACATTAAAACACCTTAACATAATTTAAAAAAATCAAATATGTCGAAATATATTTGATTTTACGTGTGTTAGAATATTGTTATTCTATGTACAAATTGTATTACGTATAAAACTGACCTGTTTCTCTTTGACGTTCAATGTTGATAATATATTACACTATTTAAACACTTAACACAACATTACGTGAATTTTACAGAATTTGCTATTTATGTGGGTAGGTACGATACGAAACGACCGTTGACAAGAGAAACAGTAAGTCTGTTAACTTACTACTTAAATTTGTAAACTACTTTGAAGTAATTATATTTTGAATTAATATTACTGATTAATAATTATGTATAACGGAGTTTATTGAAAATATATTCTAATAGTTTTATTCTGCATGATTCGATAAATGGACGAGGTACATGAGAAACTACTTCTGTGACGTCACTTATCGAATGACAAGTGGCATGATCAACCAGTTGCCAGGTAGAAATGGGTATAAAAGGGACCGACCGATCCATTATGGATCATTCTGATTCTGCATTCTGCCTTGCCCTGCAGCACTGAGTTAATCATCGCCAAAGGAATATTGAAAGTTAAGTAAATACTATGTTGGTAATTATTGTAATAATTATGTACCTACTTGATTAATTAGATGGATTAATTAATTAATAATTAATTAAATAATCTCTTACTGAATTATAAACTAATAGTGGTTGTATATATTAGTTGTTGATGATAAGGTGAATAAATTGTATTATTCAATTTAATAAAACAGTTTTATTTTCAATTACATCTGTTTATTATTTTATTTATCTTGCTTAAAACTTAAATAGTATCCAGTTATTGATTAAGCAGTTTAACATAATTATGAATCAAAGTAAATAAATAACTTCCTGACAAGTTTTATCTTTGAAAATAATATTTACTATCAATTTTGAGTTTTAAATATATTTAATATTTTTAAAAATTTATTCATTTATCTAACACGTGCTTAGGAGTGTCATGTCGTTCTTTCATCTCGTTCACACTCGTGCCAGCGACATTGACAACCGTTTCGTTCCGTCAGGTTCCGTCCATTTTACGTTTCACTCAGTCAAGCGCTCTCGAATCCCACTGAACTAAAGGACCTAAAGACCGATTAAGAGCGTGCAAAAAGATTTAGTTCCTTTCGGTCCTTGATGGGATTTCATTCTTAATAGTTCTTAGTTCAGGACCGACTCAAGCCTATCTGTCACTTTCTCGATTCAAAACGGATTAATCGTGTGTTCATTTAATAGATGAGTACTTATTCTTATATTATACTAGACGGGCCCGCAGCTCCGCTCGCGTAAATGAAATAAAGAGTTCGTCTTATGTTTAGTTAAATACCGACATTATTATGTATTCAACCCTGCCATGGTTTAAAACTGTGATAGGGATTTCTTATTTGTAGCCGTTATTTGGATAACTCAATTCGCAAATTTGTCAAAAAATGATGTGATTTGATAAAAGGCAAGATTGTATTTTTTCATCTACACGTATTTATTTAAAACTTGTTTCAAGATAAAATTATTATTTGTTCTTATAAGCCTAGTTGCAAAAACGTTCATTAGGTTAATTTTCGCCTTAAGACGAATATGGACGACCACCGCCCTTAAATCGCCTTTTCTTACAAACATAGGTAGTCTAGTCCTCTCGGTCTTGCGATAGCTCTCGCCAGTCGCCATGGCCGAGTTCGAGCAGGTCTTGAGCAACTACGTCGTTTCAGCGGTACCTAGGACGTCCACTCGGGCGTCTCCCATTTTGTTGTCCCAAGTACCTGCGCTCTCTTCACGGCACGATCCTCTCCCATTCTCTCTAAGTGTCCGAGCCACCACTGAATTTAGCCGCTTTTGTCTCTCAATATTTCGCCACTATATCGGACCACATCCTTATTTCTATGGCAACAAAATTATATTACGATATTTGGCTGACTGCTGACTGTACATTTGCTTATTTTTATCAGGTCGCTCAATAATTCTGAACATGCACTTTAATCTACCTACATAACTTACTATCAACTTTGTATTTTGGCCCATCTCAGCATTCTTAGCCCGTTCCCCGGACGAATGGCAATGTTTGCCGAAGCCGTGAAAGTCAATCTGAATAATATAACTCAAAAATAAATTTAAAACAACAAAATACAAATTGATAATAATAATATAGTAATTACTTTGATTGATAAGAATAATAAGTCACATATGACATAAATCACTCGTATGGGCTCTATAGACCAAGGTTGAGGTTGACAGCACTTTTTATTTTACTTCGTGTAAAAAAACTCAGAAATACCTGTATACCAACATGACAAACATAATTTAGTTTACTTTAACTTACGGATTATTTGGTCTAATCTGTAGCACCGCCAAACGAAAGCAACCGAGAATAAACCGAGAGTTGCCGAGAAATGGCCGATGTCATAAAATCAAGATTGTTATGAAAATTTCTTTTCCTTATTGTAAATTAAATACGCGTCGGAAGCGATAGTTTTTATGCTCTAGTTCTATTCCCATATGTAGATAATTAATTTGAACAGGTTTTTCTTATCATACGTGCGTCGTATTCGAGAAACGTGTCAAAAACTTTTTTAGAAATTTGTAAGGCGCCATCTCGCTTCTTCCCTTGTTTTTTATCCCGTTCTGGTTTTTCAATTTTATATATATGATGATACCTATTTATGTCATTAAAGAATTAATAGATTTATTAATAGAAACTTATTGTGTACCTACTTAAAATTGGTGTATGAGAATAATTCCACAAATAGAGTCTGGCTACTGAAATATTACACAAATTTTTGGCGGGAAATTCAAAAAATCTTGGGCTGGTCACACTTTGTGTAGTAGGAATTATAGTTTTGATACTAGAAAACATTTTTGATTTTCTGTGCACACGTAAGGTACCTAAGGAAATAAGTTAAATATACGTTTACGTGCACTCAAAGTCAGTTCACATAATTTCTACCACTATTTAAAGTACAGTCAACGACAAACACATATGTTTACGTTCCAATGTTTACATTTTATTGATATTTTCCAGAACTTCTAGTTTATCCGTTTCTTTACACACTTGTCCTGTTTATGAGATTCAGGCTTAATAAATTGACGAACATAATCATAGTAATAGGCAAATGTTAGAACTAGTACATAAAGTATCAAAATATTAATAGAGCACCAACCTACCAAATTGTTTACGACTTGTAAACATTGCAGTTTTTCGTTATACAACGCTTCACGTCGACTTCGAACATTGTCGTAATTATTTACGAGCTTAAATAATTGTTTGCGGACCTCACTCGGTATATAATAGATAGTGATTATTAATATTAATGAAAATAAACGCCTTATAAACTGCGAATAATTTGAATGAATGACATAAATTGACAGCAGACTTTTAACTTTTTTTTTAAATCATAGACAATTAGTGATACAACAAGGAAATATCTGTCAACAAAATTTGGCTACCAGACTCTACATATAAGTATAATAAGTTGTTCGTAAATAATTAGATACGATTCCAATTAAAAAATATGGAGATAATTAAGTATTAACATGTACCTACCTTTCGGGATTTCGCATTGCATGAATGCTGCTAGTCACTGAAAATGGGCAAATGAGTAAGTACTCATAGCTCATTAAGTAATGAGCTATAGAATTTTCACTGAAGCAATGTGCGAAAATTACACATAAAACATTAAAATTTTACTAAAATCAAAGAGAATAGTGTTACATATATCTTTGCTAAAATGCTAGTACAATATTACATCATTCTTATAATCTTATTCAATGCCTACACAACAGTCATTATCAGTGAAAATACTGTACGAGTAGGTACCTACCAGTGGCGGCGCGTCTAGATAGTTCGTTGGCAAGCCGTAGCTGAGTTGCCCTTTTCTTCATAAAGTTAAAGAAAATAGCCCAAGAGCCTGAATATCAGACAAGCCGATGGGAATCGAGTTCTATGGACGCTCCGCCACTGGTACTACTCACAATCTTCGATCAGGCAAAGATACAAGATGTTTTTGAAACTTCTTGATTTAACTGAGCCTTTTCTGAGTCCATCTTATTATTACAAGATGGACATTGAAACTACGTATGTACATACCTACTTAGGTTGACGTACTCTAGGTACTGCCAATCGATCTGATTACCAGAACAACCGTAGACACATGTCGGTAAGTAAAGTAAACGTACTGGTGCTCGACGCGGTCCCAGTACATGTCATCTTGAAACTTAAGTCATTGTCAATAGAGGTGACAGCAAGGTGTCATCTATTGGGCATTAGCATGTCGAGCACTCGTACGTTTACCTTAATACTGAGCCACTATCTTCGCGAATGTTTACACCAAACCATAAACCGCGAGAGATTTTTCTAAAAGGATCCTAATGGCGCAGGCTGGTTTGTTCTCACGTCAGACGTCGCGCGGATGACATCCAAACATTTGTAATACAACAAAGGATCTTATTCACCCCCTGCCGGGCACTTAACTAATGGGAGGGGGAACGTTTTAAATTTAATAATTAGATATAGGTAGGTACATACACCGTTTTTATCTTAACGCAACTATAGTACCTAGATTGTTAAGGGGCTACCTGCGGTTTTCATCGATTTTTGTTAAGTTTTGAATCGAATCTCCTACATTCGCACTACATATAGATTTGTACGACAAACGACTAACGGTTCTTCAATCTGTTATCTCCATTTTTCTCAACCGGATTTTGAAAGAAATGAATTCTTATTTTTTTATGATTTTTTAAAACATTGTCTAAAAAACATCTTTTTCGTAACTAGATTGTTGTGAAGGATCTTACACATATAAGTACCAAATCTACATATTATGTATTCATTTGGGTTCGTCTTTGATGTTTCGAAAAACGTGTTTATACGTTAACACAAAAGTTATGGCCAGAAAACCAGTTTTTTGGCCTAAAATTGTTCAACTTTGATGCCAAATATCTCGAAGACAATGAACTTTGAAGTAAATATGATATACTATATGTATTGCTTAAAGCCGTTGCTGTTAATATGATAAGCCACAAAAACATTAGAAAAGTTTGGCGCCCGAACGCAATGAGAGCGCCAATACTCCGAGACGGAAATGGTGCCTTTCACCAGGGTTAAACACTCTACTTTTCATTTCGAATACGAGGAAAGTAAAATACCTACTTACATGTGCATTTAAAAAACCCCGGCTAAGTATAAACTTCAGTAGTATTTCTTGAGGGTACTATGAAAAACCGGACAATTGCGAGTCGGACTCGCCCACCGAGGGTTCCGTACTTTTTAGTATTTGTTGTTATAGCAGCGTCAGCGGTAGGGAATGCAATCTCGATCTCGCAATTTCGAGATCTTGCGAGATCTTGCACGAATTTTCGAGATTCAATCTCGTTGACAGGAAATCTCGATTTTAGCAATCTTGGTCGAGATCTCGATTAATATTTTCGAGATCTCGAACGAGATTGAAAGATTGATCCGTGTGAATTACTTTGTTTTGAGTAATCTTTTTGACCTTAGATTCATGTTGTTCAGGCAGTGCGGCCATGGTATGCGGCCGGCTTTAGCTGACGATAAAAGCACTGTGCTGTGCCACGCTCTGTGCGGAAAAATCGGACGAACTTAACGTACCCAGTCCACATTATTTATGAATTTGGCTCGCTTACCTTACATTTTTTTGTAAGTTGCTGAGTGCTTGTCAAAAATATCAACAAAGCACTCTGCTTACAATTTTGTATAATTAAAAATAATTATTACCACTATTTCATAATTACATGCAAATTAGAGCTACTTTACTTATAATTATTTTTGTTTTATAAAAGTTGTTTTTTTATTAAATGTTGATAATTTGTTATTTTTATCTTCAAAATAAAACATAACATACTAAATAAGTAGTATATATTATAAATACGGAATTCTTCGAAATATTTGCTCAAAATAACACATTTTTAATTACTTTGTCAAATCTCGATCTCGTCGAGATTAATCTCCATCTCGAAAGTGTGACCGCCGAGATCTCGAAACACCCTATCTCGATTCAGATTTTTCGTGCGAGATCTCGAATCGCCAATCTTGGCGCGAGATTGCATTCCCTAGTCAGCGGCAACAGAAATACATCATCTGTGAAAATTTCAACTGCCTAGCTATCAAGGTTCATGAGATACAGCCTGGTGACAGACGGACGGACAGCGGACTCTTAGTAATAGGGTCCCGTTTTTACCCTTTGGGTACGGAACCCTAAAAATGTAGTAAACTTCTATTTTGGGGAATTTCTATTCTGATAATTCCAGGGGGCAATACAGTTAGCCCAAAACAGAGGGGTTTGGAGAGCGGTGGTGAAAAACTACACTCCTGATGGCCACGACCCTCAGCCTTGAGGAACCGACACAGAAGAAGAAGATTCTGATAATTAACGAATTATAAGAATTGAAATTATACAACAAATCTATTTATGACCAAAATTTCTTATCAGCCAATATTGCTTATCGTAATAAGAAAAAAAAGTACTCAGAAAGTACAGTACTCTAGTCTAGAGCAGAAACATTATCATTTTCTGCACACTTTTTAGAACTATAACGACCCGCTTTCAAGGCCGATACAGACGGACTGCAACCCGACTGCAATTTGTATGGGAACTGCACGAAAATGTAGACAGTACAGAAGAGCCAAAATCACTGTTGTACTATAGTTCGTTTTTTTAGCATTAGAAATAAGGTAAACAATCTTGATGTGTCTTTTAATTGAAAAACACAGTGTAAAAATAAGTTACGGCAAATACTTATGTAACAATTATTAATCTAATACGTTCATTTATATTCTTCTGCTTTCATAACTTTCATAAGAAATAGTTATTGATTTTTAAAAAGCGTTTTTCAATTAAAAGACATGTCAAGATTGCTTATCTTCTTTCAAGTTCTTTCTAATGCTAAAAAAACGAACTGTAAGTAGATAAACAGAGTCGACAACAATAGGTATTTCAATCGAAATACCTATTAATGCAGTCGTCGATGGCTCAGTTGGTTTGAGCGTTAAGCCCCCTCCAGACTATGCGCGTGAATCGCCGGCGAAGCCGCGAATGCGAGTGTGGAGTCGATTTCGCTGTCTGCGAAAATCGACGCCACACCCGCGTTCGCGGCTTCGCGCCGCGATTCGCGCACGAGTGAGGAGGGGGCTTTAGAACGATCGGGCCGGTGTTCCGAAACGTCGCAAAACTCGCAAAGTTGTATTTTCTTCGTGTGTCTTCGTGGTAATTTTTTACATTCTTTCATTTAAAATACGGAAGAGCCAATTTTTGAGCCAAAGCTACCGTTATTCATATTTATAAATTCGCAAAACATTCATTTAAAACAATGCGTGATTTTTATTGTCGAGTTACGAGTTCTTAACTTCATAAACAAGAAATTAGTATTTTTAGGGTTCCGTACCCAAAGGGTAAAAACGGGACCCTATTACTAAGACTCCGCTGTCCGTTCGTCTCTCCGTCTGTCTGTCTGTCACCAGGCTGTAACTCATAAACCGTGACAGTTGAAATTTTCACAGATGATGTATTTCTGTTGCCGCTATAACAATAAATACTAAAAACAAAATAAAATAAATATTTAATTGGGGCTCCCAACCTCCCATACAACAAACGTGATCTTTTTGCCGTTTTTTGCGTAATGGTACGGAACCCTGCGTGCGCGAGTCCGACTCGCACTTGGCTGGTTTTTTAAAGATTACAGCGCTCTCTGAGCTTAGTTTTGCGCGTTTCTCCTCATTGACTCTGGACCTGAACAATATTATAATCTTGCAGTGGTCTGCTATTTAGCGCCATCTTTTGTTGAGTAGAATACTAATTAGAGTATGTTACTTTTGTTAGATGTCACTACTACTTAACTCAGCTGTGATAATATTTTTAGAAAGTACTTATTACTAGTCATTATTTTCACTTAAACTTAAAAAATATATTGGTTTTAAATCAAAAAACTCCAATGCATTTTATTACAAAACACCATATCCAAATTCATATCAAGAAATGACATTCGATTGCCATCTGTCAAAATATTTTCCTTTTTACTTAGTCTGTGCTAATGTGCCTGTCTGTGGTGCAAGTGAATTGGTAATCAATCAATCCAGTTTCTCTGTTCATTTTACGAACAATAATAATAAATGCGCAATCCCAGGATAGCTATGTAAATTAAAAAAAGGTTTTCGCTTGCTTTGGCTTCCCCAATGATGGGCACGAATGGCAACGGGCGTCGGGGAGGTGCCAAAATGCCCGACGTTCGTCGACCCATGGAAGAAGGCGATTGTATCAACGATATGGAGAGCCCCGAGCTGGATTTTGTTTACGATGACTGCGATACACAGGCCAACGAGATAGCCGAGCTGTACAGCTACACTGAACACCCCGAGTTCCAGCTGAATGTCAAGGCGTTCGAAGATATTATGGAAGAGTTTAATCTACCGCCCAGTTGGCAGAGGTTGTCCAATAAGCAACAACGGACGGTTGTGATGAAGTTGTTAGAGCACCTGGATGTGGCAGTGAACGACATACGAATGCGGGCGTCTCGCTGTATCCTTTATTTGGCGCAGGGATGCTGGGCGGAGATGCAATCAGACGCCGAGCAAGCTCACTGGGCGCGCATAAACGTGATGACCCTGTATGACATGGGCGTCTTCACGGCTTTTGTCGAACTTCTCAACCTCGAAATTGTGAAAAGCAGCTCTGCTATAGCTTCAAGGAAACTTGCAGAATCACTAGCAGACTCCACAAACCTCAGAGTGATCCTATCTGTTCTTTATTTGATAACTGAGTACATGAGAACTGAAAAAGATAATCCTGAATCTGAGTTTGTGCATTTAGTAAAAAACTTTAAAGAAGAACTTGGAACACCTTTTGGTGACGAGTTATTACCTGTCAAACTGTTAAGTATGGTGACACATCTTTGTGCAGGCACAACACCACATTTCCCCATGAAGAAAGTTCTACTGTTATTGTGGAAAATACTTCTGGTGTACTTAGGGGGCTCCAAGGAGCTGAAAGAAAGGAAATCAAGGCTTAGAGAAAAGCATGGCTTAGACCCAATAACTGAAGACACCCTTGAAATAATTAAAGGTATGAGAGCAAGTTCCCCGCCCCCAAGTGCTGCAGACATGCTTGAAAATCAAAACCCTGTTGGGAGAAAAATGAAACTATCAGAAAATGAACGCGCTTTGAGAAGGCAGACTTTTATGAAGCAAACTTCACTTGATGAATCTGACGAACAAATATTTGTGGACAAGGAAGAAACTGGCAATGGGTCTGAAGACTACTCCATGGAGTTCCAGTCTATGCCTGCAGATAGTACACAAAATCCAAATCAAAACCCTAACTGTCCATATTACATGTACTTCAAACAGTTTGAAAGTCCCCCACCACCCCCACCACTGCCGCGGAGTTTGCCATGGCAATCAAAAGTCCGGCAGAAAGATATTGACATGTTTCTGGATAATGTCAGAATCAAATTTGTAGGCTACTCTTTACCTGGGGATAGACAGACAATTGATGGTCTCCCGCAACCCATACATGAGGGCATAGATATACTAAGAAAGCACATGTACACCAGTTTGTCTGAGCTTCAAATTGAAAGAGAAATTGAAATAGCCCGCAGTCCCCTAACAAGAGGTGAGAAAGATGTTGAAGAAACTGAAGTAGAAATACTGTATAGAGCCATGCTGCCAAACCTACCACAGTACATGATTGCGCTGTTAAAGATACTCTTAGCAGCTGCTCCCACCTCTACAGCTAAAGCTTACACTTTCAACATTATGTCGGATTTACTTCCTGAAGAAATGCCCATGACTGTCCTGCAATCATTGAAACTTGGCATTGATGTCAACAGACACAAAGAGATCATTGTCAAAGCCATCACAGCTATATTACTCCTTCTACTCAAACATTTTAAGTTAAATCACATATATCAATTTGAATTCATGTCACAACATCTAGTCTATGCAAACTGTATGCCGCTTGTTCTGAAGTTTTTTAACCAAAATATTCTGTCATACGTTGGAGCCAAGAATTCAATACCAATATTTGATTTCCCTGCTTGCGTGATTGGTGAGCAACCAGAGTTGACAAAAGAATGTTTGGATATTGGAGACTCCTCAGTTCCATATTCATGGAGAAATGTTTTCTCTTGCATCAATTTACTGAGAATTCTCAACAAGTTGACCAAGTGGAAAAACGCAAGAATAATGATGCTGGTTGTGTTCAAAAGTGCACCCATTTTGAAACGAACCCTTAAGGTCAGACATGCCCTTATGCAGTTTTACGTACTAAAATTGCTTAAAATGCAAACAAAGTACTTGGGACGTCAATGGAGGAAAACAAATATGAAAACTATCAGTGCCATTTATTCTAAAGTGAGACATAGGTTGAATGATGACTGGGCGTTTGGCAATGATGTAGATGTTCGGCCATGGGATTTCCAAGATGAAGAGTGTGCTTTAAGAGTCAGCGTGGATCGCTTTAATCAGAGGAGATATGGCTCTGGTGGAGACATTGAAATAGATCTTACACCTCTTGACACAGACATAAATAGTGTTCTGGAGTCTAATGTAGATTTGGATGACGAGTTCAAAGAGAACTATGAGCTGTGGCTAGATCAGGAAGTGTACAATAATGAAATAAACTGGGATATCCTTCTCACAGCCTGAAATAATCATCCTAACTGCAATACTACTGTTAATATAAATGGCAATAAAAGTATTATGAGCATTGACGATCAAAGTTTGCATGCTAAAATGTCTAGTATTTATTGCAATTTTCTCATATTAGTTTTTTATGATTGTATAATGTTCTTATTAAATATTTGTTTATTCATAGATCAATTTGCTTGTCAGGCTACAGACCACAAGGGGTTAGCTAGTAATGCATGGTAGATATAAATTCACATGGAATATCCTAGATATTGTGTTTTTTTCTCTATGATGCACCTCTATGTGGCCTTAGCCATACATCATATTACCTAGTTTTAGATTTAGCATGACAGCAAAGTTACATTACACCTAAACCATTAGAACTTTATGATAAATAAAATTTTGTTATTAGTTGTGTGAATTTTATACCTACTAATTTTACATAATGTTTATGCTTCAATACATACAACTGTAGATAACTTTTTTTAATGACTAATGATGAATTGTTAAAACTTGTAATCATGTAGTGTAAAGTTGGATATTTAATTTGTCGGTAATCCATGAATTTACATTTAAATGGATCTAAGTTGGACTTGGACATCATAGATTAAGTGATAATGAAATCCCTTGTGACGAGACGAGAACCAGTTTGTATTTCATTAATGTATGTTTTGAACATAATTATTTTCTACCTTCATATTACAGTTTTAAACAAGGCTCTTGTAATAAATAATTGTAAAAATTCAATGGCATCTTCATTCACATTAGGCTTACAGGTACCTACTTGTGGCATGTGGCCCTCGGGGCCTCGGCCCACATATGCGATAATACGAAGCCACATAGGCCATTGGCCCATAGAGGCTGCATTTGGTGTAGCCTACCCTTAACATACGTGTACCTGCCCAGTGCCCAATTTAAAATAATTAAATGATGTAGGTATTAATTCAATGAAAACTATAAATTAACAAATACCATATTTAAGCGATATTGTTAAGTAACAGAGTTTAATTCTAGGCTTATTGAGCGTATTTCGTACGCGGGGTAATTCTGTAGTTGGGACAGTAGCCTATTTCTATTTATTATAAAAGTATTTTTTACCATGAATCTAGGATATACCTGGATCTGGCATGAGTAGTGGGGGTAACTGACAGAACGGGATAGTCTTATGTATCTTTCAATAGGAGTAGCAGAGAAAGCGGTATTATTGCTTGTCCTTGTCACAGTCTCACTTTTTGTTTGTTCCCCACCTTTTTATTAGTATGGAGAATGGTGGGCAACAAATGAATTCGACCAATCACAGTGTCGCATTTGCGTATGTTTTGTCCCTCACGGAGGCACGCGTATACCACTTCTATGCGATCCTACCTTCTATGATTTTTACGAAATATACACATGAGTTTGAAAAATCTCCTAAGTGAAGCGATATCGATACACTGGCAACATTAATGTAGACTCCATAATAGCTGATAATAGCTACTCCAGACGGACGCACCGGACCTTGGTCTATCTAGTTCGATCATTTGAAAAGCCCCGTTCGCACGGCAGCTTTTTCAACGCGCGTTAAAAAAGCGTTTGAATGACACCAATGGATAACCATGTATGTATTCACACGAAGGCGGTTTTTAAGCGCGGCGCTTTTTTATCGAGCACTGTTCGATTTTCGGCGTTGAGCGTTGGCGTCAAATTGAATAGAGCATACGGAACTCCGTGTATCTGTTCCAAAGAATATAATACTCACTAGGAGTGATCTGTTCTCACAAGCGTTAAAAAAGCGCCGGCGCTGCTGTCAGTTGGCTGTCAAGTGTCAATTTTTGGTGTCAATCGTCAAGATTATTATTAGTTTCACCTTAAAAATGTCAACGTATGCTTACAAATTCCTGAAATATTCAAGCTATATTCAAATAATACGTCGTAATAGCAAATAAAGTATGGCTTTGCTGAGATGCGTACGTGGCATTACGACTCACGTGATTTTTAAGCGTTCATATGAACACAAATATTGGAAACGGTAAAAAAGCGCCAACGTCGGGTTTTAACGCAACGCTTTTTAAGCTGTCGTGCGAATGGGACCTGAGGCCCCGTTCGCACGGCAGCTTTTTCAACGCGCGTTAAAAAAGCGTTTGAATGACGCAAATGGATAACCATGTATGTATTCACACGAAGGCGGTTTTTAAGCGCGGCGCTTTTTTATCGAGCACTGTTCGATTTTCGGCGTTGAGCGTTGGCGTCAAATTGAATAGAGCATACGGAACTCCGTGTATCTGTTCTCACAAGCGTTAAAAAAGCGCCGGCGCTGCTGTCAGTTGGCTGTCAAGTGTAAATTTTTGGTGTCAAGCGTCAAGATTATTATTAGTTTCACCTTAAAAATATCAACTTATGCTTACAAATTCCTGAAATATTCAAGCTATATTCAAATAATACGTCGTAATAGCAAATAAAGTATGGCTTTGCTGAGATGCGTACGTGGCAGACCGACTCACAAGTGATTTTTAAGCGTTCATATGAACACAAATATTGGAAACGGTAAAAAAGCGCCAACATCGGGTTTTAACGCAACGCTTTTTAAGCTGTCGTGCGAATGGGGCCTAATGGTATGTTTAAACATGGTTTACACGCTTGGGAAGTCTCGCTCAGGGCTGTAACCGCGAAAATCGAAGTTCGCAAATTGCGGGCATTTTTCTCTGTCACTCTTATTACGCCTTCATTGGAGTAAAAGAGAAAGATCCCCGCAATTTGCGAATATCGGTTTTCGCGGTAGCCCCTCAGGTTCGCTCGACAAGCATCCGCAACATCCACAAACACAAGCGTCTTTATATCTTACGCCAAGCGCGCACCACGATTTTAGTTTTTGCGACACGATTTTAGAATCGCGCTGTAATATATCGCAGAAAATTCACTGCGCGCACTGCGATGAAAAAGTCGACGATTTGTTCATTCTCAACATGAATTTCGTACCAGTCGTTTGTCATGAAACGTTGTCTTTAATATGCGATCGCTGTATGACTTTGAGTATTTATACCACAAAGGTGATCTTCTATTTCCATAATTAAATGGTCAACATCTAGCGTCTTCAGCAGCAGGTTCCGACATGTTGACGCTTGGAGAGCGAAATGCCGACTGAGGTCCGGGTGCGATTTTATTATCGCAGTGCGCGCGGGGCCATACAACTCCGTATGCTGCAATTCACTTTGCGACAATCGCGTCGCGAGCAGTCGCGGAAAAATGTGACAAATCACAATTTTAAAATCGCTGCGATTTTTTTGTCGCATATGCGCGCACTGCCATATAAACTCATACGTTACATTTCTGCGACTAAATTATCGCGCGACAAAAAGTCGTGGTGCGCGCTTAGCCTAACCTATGGTATTAAAAAAAAAGTACTAAGTACAGAGGGGCTACCGCGAAAACCGAAATTCGCAAATTGCGGGGATCTTACTCTTTTACTCCAATGAAGGCGTAATTAGAGTGACAGAGAAAAATGCCCGCAATTGACGATTTTCGGTATTGGCGGTAGCCCTACTGTCTCTACCAGTGTTGCCAACTTGGCATAAATGATGCCAGATCTGGCATATTTTCACTCGCTTTGGCACCAAAATTTTCCATTTAGGATCTGGGATATTTTTTAGCATAATTCATGGTCTAATAAAACATGGTCTTCCATTCCCAGAGTGACACGGGCCTACGTCACAATAACATTGCCACTTTATTTCAACATAACATGTTACATGGGTACATTATACCTATGGTTAATAAGTTAAAATATTTCTTTATAATTCTGTTTATACTACTGGCAACACAGGATAGCGCTGTGCACATTTGACAATTCGGATCTAGATAACTTCATGCCCTGACCGTCATCCTTGTCGAACGCGTGTTAATTGTTATTTCCTTCTCGCTCAGTGTCAGCAGTCGCAGTGTTTTCCAAACTTTTCACGTCGTAAGCTTGGTAATTAATGTGTAACTGTGAATTAGTTTTTTAAACGTTTGTCTTGTATAGATAAATAAAGTTTAATTTAATACATTAGATTTGTTTTATTTTACTATGTTTCTACATGAATAACTTAAAATTAATGCCGTTTTCACCGTTGGTTAAAATTCTCCCACATTTCAAAGTTTGAGAACCTGTAAACAGCATGATGATGTAGGCGCGTGTCAGTTAGGTCATACGCGAATCTCGGAATGGAGTACCAGGCGGAGTATATTATTATACCATGGCATAATTTAGTCTAAGCCAAGTTTTCACCAACTTGGCAACAACAATATTAGCAGGAGATCTAAGGTCCCGTTTTCTAAGGGGACCTTGCATTTTGGAGACAAAGCAAACCGCTTGGAACAGGTGTTCCTGGGGGTGACCTGAGCTGATTAAGCCCGGTTGCCAAGAGGTTCCCCCCAGTAGGTGGGCAGGGGAGGGGGGGTAAAAGTGCCTCCGACGCGCCTCACTCTAAGCTTTATATCTGCATACATCTCGCAACTATATCAAGTTTGGTGTCATTTTCGTATAATTCGAGGATGAAGAATTCATTTCTGTGACTAAATTTTCACTCACCCATACAAAAAATTCGAAAAATTCAAAATTAAAAAAAAATCTTTAGATTTTTTTTTTCCAAAATCCTCTACAAAATGTATACTATGAGGATTTGCTCTAGAAAAAAAATACCTGTGAATAGCCCAGTTCTCCTACTATACAGAATAGTAAACTTGTCAAACATTTTTTTTCAAAACTCTGTTAAAAAAAATGTTTTGTGTCGCGCGGCGTACTTGCATTGTAAGAGTGGTATGCAACGTTTAGGATTTTTAAGTATGTTTAGATGATTTCTGATAAGTTGTTATTCGTCTGGTGGTAGATTACACTAATAAATTACTTCTGGGCGTGATATATATACAAATATAAATTAAATATATAAATAAAGATGTTGGGAAAACTTTCGCTAATAGAGTTAAGTATTATAAATGTGATAAAATTAACATAGGAGATGTTTGACAAAAAATGCGGGTTAAAGTAAGATATTATATCGTTCGTAATTGCCATTACATGCCCATGGGACTATGCATTTGAGGTTTTTTTAACGCAGTTGCACCTCCCTGCGCATTTTATTTTGCAGCGGCAACGAATAAGCTCTAAACAAGCAGCAGCCGCCGCAGGTAGGCTTGTCCATATGGGCTCCCAATAACCTTGTTGTTTGGACCAGCCCCAGTCAGCAGGGCATGGTGGCTGTTGCTGTGGGGCTATAATCTGTCCCCAAACATATACCAAATCGCGCCGTGCGCCAAAACCGCCGTGACGCCGAAATAATTTTCAACCAGGTTGACAAGGTGCAGAAAACCCTAGAGGAAAAGCAAACCGCTCTATGTGCGTTCCTTGATGTTGAAGGTGCTTTCGACAATACGCCCACAGAGACCACACTCAATGGTATGAAATCAAAGGGAGTAGACGAAACCACCAGATGGGTACATAGCATGCTCTCAAACAGAGTAGCCACTCTGACCATCAATACTATATATAGAGCATGAATTTTATACCACTAAAGGGTGCCTACAAGGAGGCGTTTTATCCCCACTATTATGGACCCTAGCAGTGGACCAACTTCTTGCAATCATGTCAGGCCAAGACTTTGATACACAAGGATATGCCGACGACCTTATAGTCATCGTCAAAGGCCCTTGCCTCAACACAATATCCAACCTAATGCAAGGAGCTCTAAACACAATATTCAAATGGTGTAGAGAAAATGACTTGTCCATTAATCCGAGCAAGACTGTAATAGCCATTTAACCATTCACAAGGAAACGGAAGCTCGATAAACTCACAAAACCAAGACTTAATGGACAAATAATACCGTTCTCGGCAGAGGTCAAGTATCTAGGGGTCACCTTTGACCAAAAGTTAACTTGGAACCCTCACCTGAGAAACATTATACAAAAAGTGAAAATGGCCATGTGGTCATGCTGTCGAATGGCAGGACCAAGATGGGGCTTAAGATCCAAATTGCTATGTGGTTATACACAGCGGTAGTGAGGCCAATTGTCACCTACGCCTCCGCAGTCTGGTGTAACAAAACCAGCCAAAAGACAGCAATAGACACTCTAAACAGCCTGCAACGCACGGCTTGTTTAACAGTAACAGGTGTTAAAATTAGGCTTAATTAAAACGCGTCTTGTTCGTTAGCCATTTTTATTCGCAGAGCAACAGGCAATTGTTACAACCATAGATAATATAGAGTAGACATACTCCTAATTCAAATATTCGAATCTGGAACATCTTGTGGTGGCAGCTTTACCACAGACAAACAATATAACCTCAACACACCCCCTCAAGTCTAGAACTCTAGTTATAGAACTTGTAATAACATAGCAATAAGTTAAACAACTTAAAGTAACATAGCAATAAGTTAAACAACTTTTAAAATCACATACTTCTGTGCTAGAATACAATATAATATAGCCCTACGACTAAAGTCTTGGGATCAGTCTGCCGACCACTATATTATAACAACATATTAAAACAATTATGCATATACTATATGCTTGTGCATGAAACACAGAATATATGCAATATATATTCATACAATATCTATATGATATTTAACTTGTTCACAAAATAAACATGTTTGACATTTGGTAGCGACTTAGTAAAAATATCTGACACATTTTCATCAGTAGGCACATATGAAATTGTTATAAGTTTTTTATTGGCAATATCTTTAATATAATGATATTTAATCGCTATATGTTTAGAGGCTTTTGTATTAATTTGGTTTTGAATCAGTTTTATAGTACTCTGGTTGTCAATGAGCAAACAAGGAACATTAATTGCACCAAGTGAGAACTCTGACAGAATACCTTTGATGTGCATGAGCTCACTTACAGTATGTGCACCCGCTATAAATTCTGCTTCAGATGTACTAAGAGCTGTGCAAGTCTGCTTGCGAGAGAACCATGAAATAATATTTTTACCGTGAAAGATAACGCAGCCACTGGTGCTTTTGCGATCCACCTTATCAGCAGCCCAGTCTGCATCAGAGTAGGCTATAAGAGTAGGATTCTCCGACTTCACGTAGAGTAGGCCCTTGTCAGCTGTACCCTTGAGGTAACGTAGGACACGCTTACCTGCTTTCCACAAGTCTTCCGTAGGTCTGTCCAAAAATCTGCTTAAATAGGAGACAGCATAGGTTATGTCAGGTCGACTGTTGGTTGATATGTAGAGTAGTGAACCAACTAATTCTTTAAAAGGAACACTTATTACCTCTGCGCTGACATCTGCATTGTAGTTTACTTCCATGGGGGTATTTACTTTCTTACAGTCTTGCATCTTGAATTTTTCTAAAAGTTTCTGTATCATCTCACTCTGTCTCACTTCCAATCTGTCTTTCTTTCTTGTGACTTCCAATCCTAAGTAGTTCTTCACTTCTCCTAATTCTCTTACTTTAAATTCTTTCTTCAATAGATTGAGTGTTTCATTGTCATTTCCAAGTATTAAAATGTCATCGACATATAGTAAAAGCCATGTTTCACCTTTCCGGTATAGGCAAGAGTCATATTTTGATTGTATGTACCCATTTCCTGTTATGTATTCATGAAATCTATTATTCCAACATTTGGGAGCTTCTTTTAGTCCATATAATGCTTTCTTTAGTTTGAGCACCTTTCCTTCCATTATTTTTAAACCTTTTGGGCATTTGATGTACACATCTTTATCCAAGTATCCATTTAAAAATGCAGTTGGCACATCTAGCTGTATTAGTGGTTTATCAAGTTGAACAGCAATACTCAGTAAGAGCCTCAGTGTTGACAGTTTAGCTACTGGAGCATAGTTGTTGTAAGAGCTACTTTGTTGAAAACCCTTGGCTACGAGTCTTGCCTTTTTAGTTCCATCTTGTTTTGTTCTGAAAATCCACTTTGTGTCTATAGCTTTGCTTTCTTCTGGTAATGTTGCTTCTTCCCATGTTTCTAACTTCTTTTGTGAGTCTAGTTCTTTGGTGATTGCAGTTATCCACTCTTCATTTTCTATAGCTTCTTCAAAATTTTCAGGATCTCCGGATAGTAAGCAGTATGCTGCATAGTTTGAGTCATAATCTTGTAACATCTTCGGTTTCTTTATTTGTCTTCCTGACCTTGTTCTATATTCAACTGGATCTTCCGTATGTTCTTCGTTATTCTCTTCTTTATCTTCTTCTGCGCTTCCATTTTTGTCATCTTGAATCTCTTGAATACTGTCTTCATACTTATCATCTTCTTCATGTTCTTTTTTATCATTTTCATCTTCATGCTGTTCTTTTCTGTTATTTTCATCTTCTTGTTCTTCCTGTTCATCATCATCGTAGTACCTATATCCTTCTTCTCTTTTCTTTGGCTTTATTTCTTCATATTTAAATTGAGTCTCATCAAACCTGACGTCTCTTGCTACTGTTATTTCATTTGTTTCAGGGTTCCATACACGATAGCCATTTGGGGCGTATCCTACAAATATCATAGTTCTTGCTCTTTCTTCAAGTTTACTCTGTCTTGGTAAAATATGTACCCACACTTTGGATCCAAATACTCTCAGCTTGGCTAAATCTCGGTGTCCAATCATCATTTCAGCTGGAGTATGGAAATTGATAGCTGAGGAAGGACAACGGTTGATCTGATAAACTGCGCACCTGACTGCTTCACCCCATAGTGTCTTTGGGAGTCCTGTCTCAACCAAAAGAGTCCTGGCTCGGTTGTAGATAGTTAAGTTCATACGTTCCGCCACACCGTTCGATTGTGGGCTGTAAGGTATTGTGTATAACATAATGATGCCTTTCTCCTTGCAGAAGTTACTAAGGATCTCATTCTTGAACTCACCTCCATTGTCACACATAATCTTTTGAACTTTGTTGCCAGTTTGTGTTTCAATCTTGTTTATGTACTCAATTAACTTCTGTGTAGCTTCACTCTTCCTTTTCAGTAGTTGTACTTCGCAAAAATGTGTGTAGTCATCTATTAAGGTTTGATAATAAACTTCACCATCAGCTGTAGGGTTACTTACTGGACCTGAGATGTCAGTGTGAATAAGCTCACCAATTCGTCTAGAACGTGGCTTTGGAGTGGGATAAAATGGTAATCTAGTTGACTTACCTTGCATGCAGGGCCCGCACGGTGTCTCACTGTAGGGTAGCTTCATGATGCTCAGATGTTTTCGGTTAGCATGACCGAGTCTCTGGTGCCAAATGTTTTCATTTGCAGTCAGCATACCTAAATTGTGAGTGTCTAATTGCAAAGGTATAACATACAGGTTTCCTATCAGATTTCCCATAATATTGTAAGTTCTGTTGTAAACTGACACATTGTATCTATTAAACTTGACATCAAAACCTTTTTCTAATAATTTTCTGACAGATAACAAGTTGTGAGAGAGATTTGGAACTATTAGCCCTTCAATTGTCACTGGAATGCCATTAAAATTTAAAAATAATGTACCTTTATGACTACATGTTAAATATTGTCCATTAGCAACATAAATTTTGACAACTTTATCCAATTTTATTACATTTGACATATATTCTTGATACTCAGACCTTAGAAGATGTTCTGTCGCACCGGAGTCGACGATGAATTGCAGATGGCCATTAGTTGGATGACCGTGTACTCCTGCCTGGAACGCTTCATACGCTGTGAACGACACGATCACGTCATCGCTGGTTGACGCTGTGTTGCCTGATGATCTTGATCCATGGTAGCGTGGAGCATGTGCGCGGCCGGAACTGCTTCTAAATCTGGAGGGACGTTGGTAGCCTCTGGATAGAGATCTTCCACGATGGTAGCCTCTATGCGGTGGTCCGTCTTGGAATGAGTGAGGATTGTAGGAATCAGTCCATGACTCGCAGTCTCGCATCATATGCCCGTGTTTCCCACATCTGTGACATACGAGGAACGCCTCTTCATTAATGTTGGTGGCGTCTTCTTGGCCTAGCTTCAATTCTGCGTCTAGCAATCTAGCTTTCACTGTATCTACTTCGATTTGGCTGTCTGACTTATCTGTGATTAGCGTTTCAATCGCTGTGATGACATTGTCGTACGCTGCGGGTAGTGATGAGAGTAGATAGCATACCTGGTCCATTTTGTCTACTTCGGATCCAATAGCTTTCAATTCTCCTAACAGGGTGTCGAATTTCAGGAAGTAATCTTGTAGTTTTTCTTTAGAGCCACATTTCAATATGATGAGTTGGCGTTTCAGTCTCAGTTTGTTACATACACTTTTTCTTTCAAAAATATCTTCTAATTTCGTTATCATTTCAACAGCGGTCGTGCATGTTTTTACTATTTCAATATATTTATCACCTAAGCATTGCACTATTATTGACCTCGCTTTGGCGTCGTTCTTCTTCTTCGCCGTTTCGTCTTGGCTCGTTATATCAATACCTTTCTCTTCTAGTATGAGTTTCACGCGAAATTTCCAGTTTCCAAAATTGCACTTTTCGTCCAGTCGCGGATAATAATTCTTTTCTTGCGCCATTATTTATTATTTGTATTCACTTTTACTTTATATTTTAACACATTTAGCGCAGTGGAAGCGTGTTAAAATTAGGCTTAATTAAAACGCGTCTTGTTCGTTAGCCATTTTTATTCGCAGAGCAACAGGCAATTGTTACAACCATAGATAATATAGAGTAGACATACTCCTAATTCAAATATTCGAATCTGGAACATCTTGTGGTGGCAGCTTTACCACAGACAAACAATATAACCTCAACAACAGGCGCCTACTCCTTGACACCGGGAGCGGCCCTAGATGCACTGCTGGACATCATACCACTCCACTTGCAGGTGCAAAAGGAGGCCAAGCAGTGCGTCTACAGAATATGCACGCTAAACAGGCCAAAATGGCGCTCTCAGGCATTAACCAATCTAAAGGCCTGGGTTTTTGCGAATAGAGCCCTTAGCATGCCCACTGATGACGAATGTCATCTCACCAAACTGTACACAGTAGAAATACCTCCTAGAGACAAATGGATCAACAACCAAATGTACGTCGAAGAGGGAAGCCACATCTGGTATACAGATGCTTCCAAGAAAGGCAATGATGTAGGATGTGGGATCTATGGTGAGAGATCTAAGCTCAGAGCTAGCGTCAGCATGGGCACATTAGCCTCAATCTTCCAGGCAGAAGTCTTCGCCGTCAACAAATGTGCGGAGATCAACCTGGATAGAAACCTAAGACACCAGCTTATCTACATCAACTCAGACAGCCAGGCTGCTCCGCTGGCACTAGAATCCCTTGAGTCAAACTCAAAACTAGTCCAGAACTGTAAAACAAACCTAAATGCACTGGTTTACTCCAACAAAGTTACACTTAGATGGGTACCAGGGCACTCCGACATTAACGGAAACGAAGAAGCGGACGAACTTGCTAGAAAGGGCGCAGACACACCCCTGGTCGGCCCAGAACCCTTCTGTGGAAGCACAAAACGAGATGCATATTCTCTGCTCAGCAACTTAGAAAAAACGAGAGCAATCGATTGGTGGAAGTTCGTTAAAGGACAAGAACACTCGAAAGCTCTGATCAAAGGGTTCAACAGCAAAACTGCTAAGGAGCTTTTAAGACTCAAAAGGCACAAAACCTGCGCGGTGACCAGAATACTGACTGGACACTGCAAGTTGAACAAACATATATGTTTCAAATTGGCAAGAAACAAGATGCGACATGCAGGTTCTGTCAGGAGTTAGAGGAGACTGCAATGCACATTCTCTGGTCTTGTGGACTACTAATGTCAAAAAGAAGTACCTACCTAGGGCGACACGTAGTGCAACCCTATGAGGTACAAAACATTATGGCCCAAAGAATCTGGAACTTTCTGGATGCAACGGGCATTAGTAATGAACTTAAAGGGCCGTCACAATAGATCAATGCTGGTCAATGCGACACTCAAAGGCCCACAACACCACAATAATAATAATAATGTCCCGCGGGGGCAGCTTGTGGCGAGCTGACGGTGAGTGACGACACCGCGGACCCCTATTCCAGAGGGCCCTGTCATCTGGCCCTCGCCTCTGTGCTTGCCTTGATTGGCCGGCCAGAATGGAGTCGCAAGAGCGGGACCTATGCTCCAGGTTGGAAGTGTAAAATGTCATAACGCCGGCGGCCTGCTGAACGGATTACCGGGATCTGGCTACCGCAGACTCACCTCTCGAAAACCTCACAGCCACTCCAAAGTGTTGCCCTGTTGTCGCACTGTTGGCGAGTCACCACCTGTCATTTACAATTTTGAGACTGATTGTCACGGCAGGTGTCCGCTAGTCTCTCCCATAGCCCATTATCCAGTCCATCCAACTTTCAAATCTATAGCCCATGACCTTAGTTCCCATCGCAGCACAAAAGTGCTGCACTGTAATAGTCTTTGCACCTGGCGGGGACCATCTCCGGATGTATCACATTGTGCGTTCGGGGATAGTATCCACCACATGTATCCCTTGCTTTTAGATTAACGTGCCTTAAAGGGCCTCTGCGCTGTTGGCTTCGTCCCCACGTACGCCTCCCAAAGGTCCGGGATCCCATGGTCCCGAGATATGGAAAAGACATGCAAATAATAATGTTAATTTTATCACATTTATAATACTTAACTCTGTTGGCGAAAGTTTTCCCAACATCTTTATTTATATATTTAATTTATATTTGTATATATATCACTTCCAGAAGTAATTTATTAATGTAATCTACAACCAGAAGAATAACAACTTATCAGAAATCATCTAAACATACTTAAAAATCCTAAACGCTGCATACCGCTCTTACAATGCAGGTACGCCGCGCGACACAAAACATTTTTTTTTAACAGAGTTATGAAAAAAAATGTTTGACAAGTTTACTATTCTGTATATTAGGATAACTGGGCTATTCACAGGTATTTTTTTTCTAGAGCAAATCCTCATAGTTTAAATTTTTTAGAGGATTTACGAAAAAAAAAATTAAAAGATTTTTTTTGAATTTTGAATTTCTTGATTTTTTTGTATGGGTGAGTGAAAATTTAGTCACAGAACTGAATTCTTCATCCTCGAATTACACGAAAAAGACACCAAACTTGATACAGTTGCGAGATTTATGCAGTTATAAAGCTTAGAGTGAGGCGCGCCGGAGGCACTTTTACCCCCCCTCCCCTGCCCACCTGCTGGGGGGAACCTCTTGGCAACCGGGCTTAATCAGCTCAGATCACCCCCAGGAACACCTGTTCCAAGCGGTTTGCTTTGTCTCCAAAATGCAAGGTGGTGGACCTTAGATCTCCTGCTATATGCGCCATCGCCTTATGTGGTTCATATTTTCATCTGAATTTTGACTTTTGTGGGCGGATGGACGTCGTCGGACTATATATATAGATGGTCAAGCAAAACTTGTCAGTAGAAAAAGGCGCGAAATTCAAATTTTCTATGAGACGATATCCCTTCCCGCCTACATGTTTCAAATTTAAGAAAGAAAGACATTTATTGTAAAAACCTTCTACATACAGCGCCACTTCAGTTACAAAAAATTTGCCGCCTGTTTCTACTGACAAAGTACGGTGTTTTTTACTGAATATTTTTAGACACCACATTATTTTAAGTGTCTATTTTCAAGTAGCATTTTAGCATTTTTTTTAACATATTTCTAAAAACTTTGGCATAAACTAGACATTAGTCTAGCATTTTTCAAAATCCGAGTTGGCAACACTGGTCTCTACCTACCTACCTCTACTTCACTTGTCAAGCAACTGGAGTTGGAGTAGGTGAATAATATTAAAAATAACAACAAATTTAATATTCTGAACGTGTACAACAAATGAGAAGATCCTAATTACCAGCCAGCAACCAACCAACTCTATTTTTAGTTCGCAAATACCATTAGCGGTAAGTCTGATAACAAACTTAGCCAACGCCTATTAGCAGGGAAGTAGGTTGTCAATGTTGTCATCGCATTTTATTAACAAATCGTTCATTTCCAGCAGCACGATGGCTGAGTTAGCGGCTTTGCTGCAAACGGAGATCCCTGAGGGACGCAACCATTTGACGGACAGCCACACTAACCTGGAGCGTGTGGCGGAGTACTGCGAAGCAAACTATTTTCAATCCGAGAATAAGCGACTTGCCTTGGAAAGCACGAAAAACTACACAACACAGTCCCTGGCTAGTGTAGCTTACCAGATAAACACATTAGCTTACAATTTCCTGCAGTTATTGGAGTTGCAAACCATGCAACTGGCAGAAATGGAAGGACAGATGAATCATATTGCCCAAACAGTGGCTATTCATAAAGAGAAGGTGGCTAGGAGGGAGATTGGAGTGCTGACTGCTAATAAAGTCACTAACAGACAGTATAAGATCATTGCCCCGGCTAATCCAGAGAAACCTATTAAGTATGTGAGGAAGAGCATTGATTACTCAGGTTAGTTATTAGTTTGTATATCTCATCTCATGGGAGTCTGGTCATTAGTTAAAGTCACTTAAGTTTAAAATGCTGCCACCACCTGATAATTTTATTAAGTCTTGGTGCACAAGTCTGAAATTCTAAAGTTTTTCGGCATTGACATGGCTAACTTTAATTTACATTGACATGGCTAACAATACAAAAGAAAACAGAAATACAAGTAAAGCTAAACAACAGGCATTCTTATTGCTAAAAAGCGATATCTTCCAGACAGCCTTTCAATCATCATGTAGTTTAACATAGTTTACATAAAACTGAATTTCAAAATAAATGATAACATGATAAATTATAATTTTATGACTAACTAACTGCCATTTGTGGTTATAGAAATACTATCTGTTTGCCTGACCTTATTAGTTATGTGGTAAACCACTGCCTCACTCAAGAAATTACTATCACATTACTTTGATTCGATTATAAGTATTAGTGACCCTGCTTACAATGCTGGAGGTTTGTGGTTTGAATCCCGGTAAGGGCATTTATTTCTGGGCTCATTGTAAATATTTGTTCCTGAGCCATGGATGGTTTCTCTGTATTTATCTATTATATAAATTGTTGTCTAGCACCCACAAAACATACCTTATTAAGCTTACAGCAAGAATAGGTTGATTTGTGTAAGATTGTCCCATAATATTTACTTATTATTCATTTAAATATGGTGTTAGCATTATAATACAAAACAAAAGCATAATATGGCGTGGCTCACTCTGCGATTTCGTCGCGTAGCAACAAGTAGCTACAAGTACATCCGTTCCACACCAAATTTGGTGGCTAGCCATAAGCCGCGCGTGGCGCTGTCGCCACCTAGCGGTCATATCTGTCCTGATCGTAACAGACGCGTTTTGTTAGAGAGTGAGTCTTCTGTACCTAGTACTATTATTTATAATGTGATATAAGTAGGGCTTGCTCCCGGGAAGTTTATAGTGTCAAAAGGTACTGAAGACCTGGTACCGGTACTTCCCGGTTCTCATCATATGACTATTTATTCCCATTTCAATATTAGTAATGTTTTATTCCTTTAGCTCGGGACATTATATAACATTTAATAATGGTGCTATGAAACGGGGGACGGACCCAAATAACCCGACTAACTAAGTTCCGGCTTGGTCCAGGCGGAGGCAAAGTGTGCCGGTTAATTTTGTAAAATAGGTTCGAATGCCAATTAAGTGTTTGTTTACAAAAAATAAGTCATTTATTAATTCTTATGCAATTATTTATATGAAAATAAGTCATTCATAAAGATTGTACGCTAACACAAACAATTTCTTAAAAGTAATCAAAAGATTCCTTGAGAACCGGGAAGAACCGCGAATGAAACGAAACGAAATGAATTTCTTGGTACCCGGACCAGTACTGCATGCCCTAGATATAACACAATTATATCATATAACTTTGAGTCATATTACAAATTGGAGACTAACCAAATTTCTTTCTTTATGCATCCAGTTCCGATCTGATGAAAGGCTTTTCTTGTACAATTTTAATTAAGCATGCAGGGAACAAGCAGTTTACGAATGGCTTGTGAATTTGGCTCTCTGATTAGTATTTTTTTCTTGCCAGCTCTGGACGATATTGGACACGGCGCTCGCTGGAGCAGCGCAGGCACGCCGCGGGCGCGCCGCTCGGCCGCACCAGTTCAGCCGCTGCCCGCGCCCACCACCAAGCCCCCAACACCACCCGCTGCTCGCGCACAGCAGCCCAACACCGGCACGCTGGGGCGGGGCACACTCGGTAACGTTACATTATACAAAGTATTAGACCGAAATTGGTCACAGCGCGCGATGGAACAGCGCGGGAACGCTACATGTACTTCGCTGGGCCGCACCGGCACCTCCGCCTGCCCGCGCCCACCACCAAGCCACCACCGCTGCCTGCTGCTCAAGCGCAGCAGCCCAACACTGGCACGCTGGGATGGGGTACAGTCAACGTCAAAAATATGTTTACACTTTTGCACCTTACCCCTTTAATTGTAATAAGGCGAAAAATGTAAACATATCTTTGACGTCGACTGTACAATTCATCAACTCATGTAACTTATATGGGTTATAATATTCCGGGATAACAAGTCTTATTCCAGGGTATAAACTATCTGTACCTACCAAGTTTCAAGTAAGTCGGTTTAGCCGTTTTTGCGTGATTGAGCAAACAACATCGAAACATACTAAATCTCCCATTCATAATTAGTTTGTTAGACAGTTGGATGCCCCTAGCCCTGTAGCCAAAAACAACAGTTTTATTTAAATAAGGCATGTATTTAACCGGTCAACTATTTAATAGAATTTGAGTAGTTTAAAATAATAGAAATGGGTACTAAAATTAATAGTTTGGTAACAAAAACGGAGCCTTAAAATATATATGAGTTGTACTTTAATGCCGTTACAGCTTTTGTTTATTTTTAGGCAGGTACCAAATATTTATTTGGCAACTGAATTATTATATTGGCGACTATTTATGAAGCACATTTTAAAAAGAAAACGGCTATCTATTAATTTAAAGATGAAGTTCTTTTAATATATTTTGTTTAGTCACTACACGGTCAACCTAACACGCTCCTCCTCGCTTCGCTCGTCGTCGCACCTATCTTTTGTCTCTGGCAGAACACAGTGGTAACTATTGAAATTAGTAATTAAAAATTTAAAGACCTAATGGTATAATGGCCATTAGGTGTTTCATGATTAGGAATTTCGACTATAAGTATAGCAAGTATAGCAGGGTATTATTGGTAAATAAATTTATGGTGTTTTGTGGATTAGGAAATTTGACAATTTAAAGTACTAGGTATGCATATCTTTAAATTTAAATTATTTTAAAATGGAGTATTTAAAGCTTGTGTATATAGGTATCTTAGGTATTCTGTATATGTACCAAATATACAACGTGTCCCAAAATTCAACGATAAGCTGGCACCAGAAGATGGACCTGATCATGACTACACGAGGAAAAAAAATAAAATAAAAAATCTCAATTTATTATGGAATTACAAAAAAAAATGAAAATCGACACCCCTGATGGTATTTTTAACGACCATGTCTACAATTTTTTTTAATATTTCTGTTTTTATTTTTGTATCGGCAACCTAAGTAGCCCTGCTATCCACCACAATCCTTAAAAATACCAGAATACTTGTAGTTTTTACACACAAATTAATCAAAGTTAGTTTATCCTTAAAATTTTAACTTTCAGTCCACTTTCACTCATCGTGGTGTACAAAAAAAGTACTGACACTACTATGGCAAGTATTTTAGAAAGTTGACGCAATTAACCAAGATTCCAAAATGGTATAATACTCTAGGAAAACTAGGCACAAAATAAAAAAAAATTAGAGTAAATGTTCGAATTGCCTGCCACCGGCATTAATACAGACACGACATTGCTTTAAAAATGATCGTTTGATTAGTCGTGCATGGGTGGATTTCAAAATCCTGCGAAAACTTATGGTTCGGTCTTTATAAAAAAAACTAGTAGGTTGTGCGAGTTGCAACTTTTTTATATGTTTTTAAGAACTATTATCTTCATGTTCCTTCAATTACCATCTCCAATAACTTAATAGTTTTTTTTTATATAAAATGTTTTATGTGTTTAAAATCATCACCGTCTACCGGAAAAATCTGAACCTTTTTGTTTGCAGTGAAAATTATAGCATACCTATTGTACGATTGCGACTTTTCTATTACTTATATCTTTTCCATGTTGTTGTTTAACACATGAAAAAATATGCAATAATTCCTTTACCGAGAAAGTACATTTAAAAATATTTAAAATTTTGTCACGAATATTCGTCAACACCGTCATGGTAATGTCAATGTGAGCTTATCTCCGTGTATGAACAACGAAATACCGCTAAAGGTCCTTGCCCTATTTTTCACTTTAATATAGAATGCCAAAAATGATTTCACTATAAAGTCACATCATTGAATCGTGAGAAATATTACGAACAAATTTGTAAAACGTAGTTTGTCACAACAGAGCATCATCACCGTTATGCTTTGGTTTAAAAAAGTTACAAATGATATATTAGAAATAATTACTGAAATGAATGGCAAACTACATGAAGTTCATTGTGTAGCATAGACATTAACTACTATTATTCGTATTCTAGAAATAAAAACAAGAATCTCTCAAATCGTCAACACCATACCCATCATCACCGGGAAAAAATGACGACCGGTGATGATTTCATGTGTATGGTGATGACGGTTTTCAGAAACTTTTCTAGTTATTTTGCTATAATTCATTATGAAATTAAGCTGTATGTTTGAAAAACGTTCTCTATGTCTTCTAACACTATATAATGTCTACCTTATAAATGTACAATAAATGTAGAAGAAGATATAACTATTTCTTTCACACTAGAGGATGGTTAGTTTTTAAATAACATTTTGACTGAAGTAGGCAAAATTTAGGTCACTTAGAACATACAAATGTTATTTTTTATAATCTAATAATGTAAATCGTGCAACTTAGAGTCTGTAATTGCATGTTAGTCGTGTTAAAACAAAGTATTTAAACAAGCAACATATATTAAGTTTTAAGCGACCATAGGCTACGGTACTGGCTCTCTATCGTGATGGCCTTATGTTTTTTGATAATATTATATTAATTGATGTATATAATTACAGCAATTAATAATTATACCATTGGGTAGTCACCGGACCCAATACCTAACATCTTTTAACTTATGACATGCATTACAAGTAGGGGTCTTGCAACTTATAAAACACTGGTTATATATTAATGTTTAGCTATTAAACAACATATATATGGATTTAAATAATTACAGCTATTTAAAAAGTTAATTTATAAAACAACAAAAATACAATCTTATGCAATGAATCAAATTATCAAAAAAATAAGTAATATATCATAAAAATTATGCTCATTGGTAAGCCATCAATTTTATAATATGATATAAATACCAAGTTATGCAGTAGATAAAAGAAGATGCGGGTTTAAACTGATAATAAGAGTACAATATTGTTAATATGATTTAACAGTGAAAAAACCCAAAAAAATAAATGAATACATAAATTGCCTATTTCGGAATATAAATTATTTAAAATTATACACTAAAAATACTTGTTATATATTTATTTATATGAATAAAATGTATTTTTTATAATTTTCTAAAAATAATTTATGTAGCTAGTCTTATGTTCAAAAACATGTTATTTGTAATGTTTATTAAAGTTCTAAAGCCTTACAATTAAAAAAAGTTTTTGTTTTTTTAATACGTTTTTAATACATATATAAATTAGTTCCCAAATCGTCATTACCGTACATGCAGTGTCATTACCGTCTATAAAAGAGTCATTACCATACTATGGTTGTCATCACCATCTTGCGTTTTTATTTTCCGAAAGCGATAACTCCAAATATAAGCCACAAATGATTGTATAAATACCATAAATATCCTCAATATACAGCCCCCTATTACTTTACCCAGCTAGAATCATGTTAAATTAAACATTAAAAAATAATATTTTTTTGTATGGTGAAATTTTTTGTGATGAAATCCACCCGCATATCTTCTACCATTGATATGATCCGCAGCCTAGCTGTGTGATTCTTTGGCAAAGCTCGTCCAATGTTTCAATGGGTTTTGAGTAGAGTCTGTCTTTGAGACAACCCCAGTAGAAGAAGTCCAGGGGGTTTAGGTCGGGCGAACGGGGTGGCCATAAGATAGGACCAAGTCGCCCGATCCAACGGCCTGGGTACTCTTGATTTAAGTATTCTCGCACATTACGGGCATAGTGAGCTGGGCAACCATCATTTTGAAGCCACATGTTTTGGTAATAATCACGTAGAGGCACGTCTTCTAATAAGTCGGGCAAGTCGTTTTGCAAAAAGTTCAAATAACTATCGCCATTCAAGTTTCATTGTAACTCAAAGGGCCCAATTACTTTTCCATTTAATATGCCCGTCTAGCAGGAGATCTAAGGTCCCGTTTTCTAAGGGGACCTTGCATTTTGGAGACAAAGCAAACCGCTTGGAACAGGTGTTCCTGGGGGTGACCTGAGCTGATTAAGCCCGGTTGCCAAGAGGTTCCCCCCAGTAGGTGGGCAGGGGAGGGGGGGTAAAAGTGCCTCCGACGCGCCTCACTCTAAGCTTTATATCTGCATACATCTCGCAACTATATCAAGTTTGGTGTCATTTTCGTATAATTCGAGGATGAAGAATTCATTTCTGTGACTAAATTTTCACTCACCCATACAAAAAAATCGAAAAATTCAAAATTAAAAAAAAATCTTTAGATTTTTTTTTTCCAAAATCCTCTACAAAATGTATACTATGAGGATTTGCTCTAGAAAATAAATACCTGTGAATAGCCCAGTTCTCCTACTATACAGAATAGTAAACTTGTCAAACATTTTTTTTCAAAACTCTGTTAAAAAAAATGTTTTGTGTCGCGCGGCGTACTTGCATTGTAAGAGTGGTATGCAACGTTTAGGATTTTTAAGTATGTTTAGATGATTTCTGATAAGTTGTTATTCGTCTGGTGGTAGATTACACTAATAAATTACTTCTGGGCGTGATATATATACAAATATAAATTAAATATATAAATAAAGATGTTGGGAAAACTTTCGCTAATAGAGTTAAGTATTATAAATGTGATAAAATTAACATAGGAGATGTTTGACAAAAAATGCGGGTTAAAGTAAGATATTATATCGTTCGTAATTGCCATTACATGCCCATGGGACTATGCATTTGAGGTTTTTTTAACGCAGTTGCACCTCCCTGCGCATTTTGTTTTGCAGCGGCAACGAATAAGCTCTAAACAAGCAGCAGCCGCCGCAGGTAGGCTTGTCCATATGGGCTCCCAATAACCTTGTTGTTTGGACCAGCCCCAGTCAGCAGGGCATGGTGGCTGTTGCTGTGGGGCTATAATCTGTCCCCAAACATATACCAAATCGCGCCGTGCGCCAAAACCGCCGTGACGCCGAAATAATTTTCAACCAGGTTGACAAGGTGCAGAAAACCCTAGAGGAAAAGCAAACCGCTCTATGTGCGTTCCTTGATGTTGAAGGTGCTTTCGACAATACGCCCACAGAGACCACACTCAATGGTATGAAATCAAAGGGAGTAGACGAAACCACCAGATGGGTACATAGCATGCTCTCAAACAGAGTAGCCACTCTGACCATCAATACTATATATAGAGCATGAATTTTATACCACTAAAGGGTGCCTACAAGGAGGCGTTTTATCCCCACTATTATGGACCCTAGCAGTGGACCAACTTCTTGCAATCATGTCAGGCCAAGACTTTGATACACAAGGATATGCCGACGACCTTATAGTCATCGTCAAAGGCCCTTGCCTCAACACAATATCCAACCTAATGCAAGGAGCTCTAAACACAATATTCAAATGGTGTAGAGAAAATGACTTGTCCATTAATCCGAGCAAGACTGTAATAGCCATTTAACCATTCACAAGGAAACGGAAGCTCGATAAACTCACAAAACCAAGACTTAATGGACAAATAATACCGTTCTCGGCAGAGGTCAAGTATCTAGGGGTCACCTTTGACCAAAAGTTAACTTGGAACCCTCACCTGAGAAACATTATACAAAAAGTGAAAATGGCCATGTGGTCATGCTGTCGAATGGCAGGACCAAGATGGGGCTTAAGATCCAAATTGCTATGTGGTTATACACAGTGGTAGTGAGGCCAATTGTCACCTACGCCTCCGCAGTCTGGTGTAACAAAACCAGCCAAAAGACAGCAATAGACACTCTAAACAGCCTGCAACGCACGGCTTGTTTAACAGTAACAGGCGCCTACTCCTTGACACCGGGAGCGGCCCTAGATGCACTGCTGGACATCATACCACTCCACTTGCAGGTGCAAAAGGAGGCCAAGCAGTGCGTCTACAGAATATGCACGCTAAACAGGCCAAAATGGCGCTCTCAGGCATTAACCAATCTAAAGGCCTGGGTTTTTGCGAATAGAGCCCTTAGCATGCCCACTGATGACGAATGTCATCTCACCAAACTGTACACAGTAGAAATACCTCCTAGAGACAAATGGATCAACAACCAAATGTACGTCGAAGAGGGAAGCCACATCTGGTATACAGATGCTTCCAAGAAAGGCAATGATGTAGGATGTGGGATCTATGGTGAGAGATCTAAGCTCAGAGCTAGCGTCAGCATGGGCACATTAGCCTCAATCTTCCAGGCAGAAGTCTTCGCCGTCAACAAATGTGCGGTGATCAACCTGGATAGAAACCTAAGACACCAGCTTATCTACATCAACTCAGACAGCCAGGCTGCTCCGCTGGCACTAGAATCCCTTGAGTCAAACTCAAAACTAGTCCAGAACTGTAAAACAAACCTAAATGCACTGGTTTACTCCAACAAAGTTACACTTAGATGGGTACCAGGGCACTCCGACATTAACGGAAACGAAGAAGCGGACGAACTTGCTAGAAAGGGCGCAGACACACCCCTGGTCGGCCCAGAACCCTTCTGTGGAAGCACAAAACGAGATGCATATTCTCTGCTCAGCAACTTAGAAAAAACGAGAGCAATCGATTGGTGGAAGTTCGTTAAAGGACAAGAACACTCGAAAGCTCTGATCAAAGGGTTCAACAGCAAAACTGCTAAGGAGCTTTTAAGACTCAAAAGGCACAAAACCTGCGCGGTGACCAGAATACTGACTGGACACTGCAAGTTGAACAAACATATATGTTTCAAATTGGCAAGAAACAAGATGCGACATGCAGGTTCTGTCAGGAGTTAGAGGAGACTGCAATGCACATTCTCTGGTCTTGTGGACTACTAATGTCAAAAAGAAGTACCTACCTAGGGCGACACGTAGTGCAACCCTATGAGGTACAAAACATTATGGCCCAAAGAATCTGGAACTTTCTGGATGCAACGGGCATTAGTAATGAACTTAAAGGGCCGTCACAATAGATCAATGCTGGTCAATGCGACACTCAAAGGCCCACAACACCACAATAATAATAATAATGTCCCGCGGGGGCAGCTTGTGGCGAGCTGACGGTGAGTGACGACACCGCGGACCCCTATTCCAGAGGGCCCTGTCATCTGGCCCTCGCCTCTGTGCTTGCCTTGATTGGCCGGCCAGAATGGAGTCGCAAGAGCGGGACCTATGCTCCAGGTTGGAAGTGTAAAATGTCATAACGCCGGCGGCCTGCTGAACGGATTACCGGGATCTGGCTACCGCAGACTCACCTCTCGAAAACCTCACAGCCACTCCAAAGTGTTGCCCTGTTGTCGCACTGTTGGCGAGTCACCACCTGTCATTTACAATTTTGAGACTGATTGTCACGGCAGGTGTCCGCTAGTCTCTCCCATAGCCCATTATCCAGTCCATCCAACTTTCAAATCTATAGCCCATGACCTTAGTTCCCATCGCAGCACAAAAGTGCTGCACTGTAATAGTCTTTGCACCTGGCGGGGACCATCTCCGGATGTATCACATTGTGCGTTCGGGGATAGTATCCACCACATGTATCCCTTGCTTTTAGATTAACGTGCCTTAAAGGGCCTCTGCGCTGTTGGCTTCGTCCCCACGTACGCCTCCCAAAGGTCCGGGATCCCATGGTCCCGAGATATGGAAAAGACATGCAAATAATAATGTTAATTTTATCACATTTATAATACTTAACTCTGTTGGCGAAAGTTTTCCCAACATCTTTATTTATATATTTAATTTATATTTGTATATATATCACTTCCAGAAGTAATTTATTAATGTAATCTACAACCAGAAGAATAACAACTTATCAGAAATCATCTAAACATACTTAAAAATCCTAAACGCTGCATACCGCTCTTACAATGCAGGTACGCCGCGCGACACAAAACATTTTTTTTTAACAGAGTTATGAAAAAAAATGTTTGACAAGTTTACTATTCTGTATATTAGGATAACTGGGCTATTCACAGGTATTTTTTTTCTAGAGCAAATCCTCATAGTTTAAATTTTTTAGAGGATTTACGAAAAAAAAAATTAAAAGATTTTTTTTGAATTTTGAATTTCTTGATTTTTTTGTATGGGTGAGTGAAAATTTAGTCACAGAACTGAATTCTTCATCCTCGAATTACACGAAAAAGACACCAAACTTGATACAGTTGCGAGATTTATGCAGTTATAAAGCTTAGAGTGAGGCGCGCCGGAGGCACTTTTACCCCCCCTCCCCTGCCCACCTGCTGGGGGGAACCTCTTGGCAACCGGGCTTAATCAGCTCAGATCACCCCCAGGAACACCTGTTCCAAGCGGTTTGCTTTGTCTCCAAAATGCAAGGTGGTGGACCTTAGATCTCCTGCTAGTCCATAAGTTAATCTTAAATTGATATTGGGATTTGTCTTGTCTCATCAGGTGCGGGTATTATACTATTTTGGAATCTTGGTTAATTGCGTCAACTTTCTAAAATACTTGCCATAGTAGTGTCAGTACTTTTTTTGTACACCACGATGAGTGAAAGTGGACTGAAAGTTAAAATTTTAAGGATAAACTAACTTTGATTAATTTTTGTGTAAAAACTACATGTATTCTGGTATTTTTAAGGATTGTGGTGGATAGCAGGGCTACTTAGGTTGCCGATACAAAAATAAAAACAGAAATATTAAAAAAAATTTAGACATGGTCGTTAAAAATACCATTAGGGGTGTCGATTTTCATTTTTGTTTTGTAATTCCATAATAGATTGAGATAAATTTTTTTTTCCTCGAGTAGTCATGATCAGGTCCATCTTCTGGTGCTAGCTTATCGTTGAATTTTGGGACACGCTGTATAAACAACCAAATTTTATGATCGCTTTACAATATTAGTTACCAACTTATTATTTTAGACGCCAACCTATCAATTCAAGTTCCCTATAATTTTTTTGGGTGGCTTGATTTTGCTGCCAGTTTTTTAATAATATGATGCTTAAATTTGAGGCTAATATAAATTTATTGGTGCTAAAATATTAATGCACAGCCTTAAGCCAAAGTTCCTGTTTAATATTTTTAGTTGCCCGGTTAATAATAAGCCTTTAAATAATACCGTGTAATAATCGGCCTTGGAGGAAATCACATAGCTAAAGTACAAACATGATAAATAGCAAATAGCGCTATCTATCTACAATAATGATACAAATGAGCCTCAAGGCCAGCCTAATAATTATATAAACTAAAAAAAATACAAAAAGTTATTGGAGGTGCGGGGTATCGATCCCCGTACCTCTCACATGCTAAGCGAGCGCTCTACCATCTGAGCTACACCCCCGGATGACTAGGTGTGCGAAATTTGTTATCTCCTATGTACAGTTAGTCTAAAACTATAATAACGCTAAAGGCGTCAATTCCCATTGGTGTAAAGCCGTTACGTTATTGTTTTTTTTATTGTTAAAGAATTTAGGGAGAATATATTTACCACAAAATACAATAATATGATACCTTATTGATATGTTTATGGTTTTTGCTCCGTACTAGTGACAAGTATGTTGAAGGTAGGTCTTTACCTACCTTCAACAGATTCTTTAATCTTGAATATAAAATTGTTGATGTATTGTTATTATTTTTGCTTGTATGTAAATTTAATGTTGACGTGTAACCTACGTGACGTGTGCCTTTGTGGCCTGGTTGCTGAATAAATGTTGAAGTTGTATTAATCTCCATACAAAGCCGCGTGCCTCATAATATACGCCATCTCATGAGCAGTTATAGTAAACAAAGGTATACCACACGCCGCTCCTGTCTCGATAACACAAGACCTTTCTTTTCGTTTTTGAGCAATGATCGCCGCTCTTGTGTGTCCATTCCACGAGTCCACGAGACCTTTCCTCTCTTTTTGTTGTTTCAATGATTATATTTTTGTCAGGCAAGTCGTCGCGCGAGTACCGCACGCCGCCCGCGGTGGCGCCGCCGCAGGTGCCGTCGCACTACGCGCCCAACTACCCGCGCCGCCCGCCCGGGTACTCCACCTTGCCTGTCGCTCAACCACAGGTAATCTTTTACGGCCACTTGCACCATCCCACTAACCCGGGGTTAACCGGTTAAACCTGCAGTTACCATGGTTACCATTACCATTTGACACTGGGTTAATCATAGGGTATTTTCCTACTGGTCAAATCAATTACTTTTTTAAGAAATGTCAAAACGATTTGCTAATGTGGAATTTATATGAAACATTACATCGTGACGTCACGGTCAACTCACCTGCTTTTTATATTTCTATCCGATTTATTAAATAGAACAACCTTGTGTTTAAAAATAACTCCTATTTGTGTTTTTCTAATAATTATCTGGTGCTTTATTTCATGCATGGTGTAAAATAATTTATTTTAAATACAGTATAATACCCTATTGCTTGCCTCTTTCTCTTGATTTGTTCCGATTTCGCTTAAAAGGGCTGGCATCCAGATTCAGGCCATATATTCCAAAAAAACACAAGAATTTGACACAATTCTAGGGATTTACAGGACAAGCTATTAGTGAGTCGGGTAATAGATTAATTATATTGTATGTTTACAGGTTGGCATGGTTCACCCGAACCAACACCAGTCGCCCTCGAACTATTCTCAGCAGGACATGCATTCCAGTATGCCACGTAAGTACCTAATACGAACGTACTAAACGAGAGTGTTTAATGTTTATAAATAGTATTTATATATCAAAACAACTGAATAAGCGCGCTTCGATGATGAAATTGTTAATAATGGGCATACCCTGCAATTTTGGGTGCGGAAATGATTTTGTGTATTTATAACTTTGTTTATTGTGAAATAGTTACCCTTCTTTGAATTCAAAATAGATAGCTCCAAATGTACTTAGAAATGTTAAAATATTTTTTGTTTTATAGTTTAAACCTATTTTTTTTGGTTAGTGTATAACGTTCCCGCGCCCAACAATCCAGGGTATTACGTGAATTGTGTTTACAGCACCGCCGTCTCCACTGATCGGGTCCGACGGAGAACACAGCCAGCATTCCATGAGTCTTCCTGGACAGGTAAATAAGCTAGAAATGGGACAACCTATTTTGAAACTCTGATTAAAACTTTCAACGTTCCGAGGGTCGCATTATCTCCATGCGATCGGACAATGCCGTCCTCGAAAAGTCGGAGGTATTTTTAATCCCAGGGCAAAGACATCTTGGTTGTGCGCAAAGCATAGAAATCTTGTGATTTTGGACACAGACTTGTTGGGGTTTTTATACGATTAACATTAGAAAGTTGGTAAACAAATTTACCATCTTTAATGAACATAAATAATGCTCGGTCTTCAAATAAACTTAGATTATGTAGATTATTAATTTGGCTACTACACAATACACTAATCTGTTTGGCTGGTTTCAGTATCACGCGGACCGTCCGTGCGGATCGCTCCGCATCGCCAAATAGTATGAGAAAGCTGTCCGCGCGGACGGTCGTGCGTGCGGACCCGTCAGCTTTACCCTATAACGCTCCCTGAACTTAATAATACATATTGGTCCGGTGCGGAGCAAACCGCACGGACGGTTCGCGTGACCGGCGTGACACTCTATAACGCTCCCTGAACTTAATACATATTGGTCCGGTGCGGAGCGATCCTACGATACGCTTGCTTACGACTTGAACCCGTATCCAATGTGGTACCGGCCTAATATGTAACGTTTTTATGATAGCGCGGGTCGGGGTCGCTGAGCACTCGCGGCGGTTCGGTGTCGCCGCCGCTGCCACCACCGCCGCTCGACGACGAGCTCGCGCACGACGCCTTCGGCCGCCAGCACCACCTTAACGTGCGTACACACATAATTACATTTTTTTTTTCACATTTTTCGTTTTTTTATTTAATAATTGCCAGTTAGATATTTATTTACTTATTTATATACATATTGATACATTTAACACAACACGGTTTTTGTAATGTTTTTATTTTTATTTTTTGTGTGTTGTGCACTTTTACCCAGCCTGGCGTGTCACCAAAATTGGTTATCAGCATTAACTTTATTCTTGCATTAGCATAAATGCACAAAAATACACATACCTATACACGTTTGGCAAGTGATTTTTCACTATAAGCGGCTTTTAAACTACATATAATGCCCTTAAAATTTACAAATAATGGGGGTGAAAAACCAAACCATATTATATTTGAATGTCTAAACACTTTACATATTGCTTGTTTTAAGAGACCTGCGACACGAGTGCACTAGCGCCTACACCAGTAATATACTAATGTAAGTAACACTATTTTTCACTTGTCTACCTATACGTAGTCTGCCAAAAAAAGAGTAGAAATTAAAAAGTGGCAACACTGTAGTGTCGTCCCGTTTTCTTATATAAATTAGTTTGAAACGACACTACTCTTTTTTGCCAGACTGTATAAATCTTATTCATATTCTTATTTGAGAGTATTTGTCAAGGCTAGGCGATTTTACACAGAACAAGCTTCGTGCTAGGAAATTGCCCAGTGTAACAGCTCCAAAAAACAGCTAAAGTTGCGCCTCGCTTGAAGCCAATGCACCCGAGGCACGGCAAGTTCGTTAGGTATCTGTTGACGAACGAGTAGAGTTGATAAATGTACAATCAAGGTCAAAAATATCTATACATTACCTTAGTGTCTAGGTAATAATGTCGTGTACACATTATTTGGCACTTTCTCCATATCGATATTTTAGACCTACTTAGACTGGATCGTAGCCGATACAAATAAAAATGTTTTGTTCTATGCTTGACGGCCATGCCGCTGCAATAAGAACAGTTTAAACTAAGTATTGTTTTTTTTTTCAGAATAAGCTTGGTCCACATTTACAGTACACGAACGCCGTCCCTGCTATCGTGCCAGACGAAGAAGACTTGCCGGGGTGGGTGCCCAAGAACTACATCGAAAAAGGTAAGTTTAGAGTAATGTTTATCATCGTTGCGTCTGCAAATAGTACTACGAGCGTAAAAAAAAAAACCGTAACATATTTTTCTCGGTAAGAAGACCGAGAAAGAGATGGCGGGACGACCTGGATGCTTTCCAGCGGGATTGGCGGGATCTTGCTCAGCACAGGGAGGATTGGAAAGGGAGAGGGGAGGCCTTTGCCCAGCAGTGGGACACACACATAGGCTAATAAAAAAAAACATATTTTTACTATTGGGTTAACCAACCAAAAACTACATCCGCCGCGGCGAGCGGGTTTCTGTTACCATTTTACGTGGACAAGTTTTTGTGGAGCAAGTTTCATATGCATCGAAACGACATAAGTATGCACACCTATTTTCGTTTAGTAGGTACTTTGTTCAAAAGTTTTTAGTTTGCCATGACTTCAATAAGGGTCCAATATCTTGGTCTAATGTCATTGCGTCTCACTCTCTCACTAAGCAAAATGTGAGACAAAATACACATTGAACAAAGAAATTGGACAGGTGGAATACCACCCTTATGCTCTGGTTTCCTAGGATAGCGGTGCCGTCATATAGCGGCCGTCTCCATACAAATACTACGACATTAATATTTAGCCATATTATTTAGTATGGAGACGGCCGCTATATGACGGTACCGCTATCCTAGGAAAACCGATCTTTAGGGTTGGTTGTTACCATAAAACTTTCGCTATTAGATTTTCTTACGGAAAGTTTGAAAGTTTACTGCCGAGTGAGCTTGATCAGTCCATCAAGTGTGGTTGGTGCAACTAGTGAAAAAATTGCCGTTAACAATTTGTTTGTGTATATTCCAGTGGTGGCGATCTACGACTACTACGCGGACAAGGAGGACGAGCTCTCCTTCCAAGAAAGCGCCGTCATCTACGTGCTGAAGAAGAACGACGACGGCTGGTGGGAGGGCGTCATGGACGGCGTCACCGGCCTGTTCCCTGGGAACTACGTCGAGCCCTGCGTCTAACAAGTTTATATTACTGTCTAGCTCTGGCATATAGTTGCAGCCTGCTCTTGCAGCGTTCGTCTAAGAAGTTTTCCTTCTTATGACCGCGACTGTGTAGTGACTACATTAAAAACGATGCCTGGTGCGAGCGGGACTGTTTCCTGGGAACTACGTCGAGTTCTGCGTCTAATAAGTCTAAGCCACTGCGTTTAATAGTTTTTTGTACTGTCTAGCTCTGGCCGGTAGCTGCCTCCTGCTCTTGAAGGGAAGCAGGCCCGTAAAAATTCGGTTGCTCATCCCCGATCTTCATCAATATTATTGTGACGGGATAAGGTCCATTGTTGGAAAGCTGTATAAGTTGCTTCAGTTCATTACTAAATGGAAATATCGAACGATATTCTAAATCCGCAGCAATATTCTTCGAGCAAAAATTGTCCTCCTTCCTTCGCCAATCATAATAAAGTTTTATGTATGCGTAGATAACTCAGCTATTATTTGGTTTTGATAATTAAACGTACACTTACCTTTTAAATACGCTATGGTTTATAAAGGGGATTACTAGTACGATGAATGAAGTTAATAAATTGGTACCTCTCCTCCCTCCCATTAGTAGCAAGGTTACCGGAGTTAGTGGTATTGCTACTGCCTGCATTCTTAATGGGGTTGACCGGTGGAAGTTTTTAGCAGATGGCGCCATCATAGCTTGCCCCGTCAATCCCTAGAATTGTGTCAATTTTTTGTTTTTTTAATACCCTGGATGCCAGCTCTTTAAGCCAAATCTCATAGAAAAAGGGGCAAGCTATGATGGCGCCATCTAGGCAAACCTTTGACAGTTGCCAACCCCATTAAGTCAATAAATTTGTACTAAAATTAAGTTGACAATGCCTATCTCTTGTCATCGAAAATACCATGTTTAAATTATTTAATTTAGTTCATGAGTAAATATTTAGTAAGCACTTTTTACTTCTATTTAAAGATGTTTATTTCGTAATAATTAGAATAAATTACCTAATTTATCTAGACTGGCTATAACCGTAAAAATGCCGTATTATTTACGAAATTGGCTATTATTCACTGAAATACTGGAATTAATTATAAGTCGTCGTATAGCATACCTACAAATACATGCATTTAGAATTTTAGAGTATTAAGACCTCTATTGGCATTTAGATTAGATAACTAGTTTTGTTATTAAGAATGTTTAAGTATATTATTATATATAATTTAGGTTTAAGTAGAGTTCAGTCATTGGCCAGCCCTATTTCAATTTAATCAATTTAGCATACGAATGGCATAAGAGAGAAGAAACAAGAAATGGCATACGATTGTACAGATGTAGTGCATAATTGTTTTCCATCGTTTGTTCTCGGAAACGTTCGTATTTGTCATGCTACATCAGTCAACCTTGGTACTTTGTTCCGAGACTGACTAAAAACTGAACTAGCACGACACGTTCGTACGTTTCCGTGAAAATACGATGGAAAATAATTATGCACAACACAGGTAGGTAATTCCTGGCTAATAGGGCCACGAATTCAATCGATCGATGCTTAGAGCATTTAGTAACTGGAGATGCCTTGTCTGTCATTTTGTGTACAAAACAGTCTGCCGATTTTTGCGGGGCAGGGGCACGTCAAATGTTTGGCTATTTCTACATGATTTGTACGTAACGTACAAATAGCCATGTCAGATAAACGTCAGTCCATACAAAAGTTTGCACAATTGTGCAAGGTTTTCGGCAGAGGGGTAAGCCCTTAAAGGCGACTCCGGTTATTAAATGCTCTAAGGATCGATGTAATGCTACATAACTGGTATAAGCATATCGCATGCGATTATCGGTGCGTTTGTAGATGCCATTAGTGCAGTAACACATCCAAAGGCTTGTGGGAGTGTAGATATGTCTTTTTCATATCTCATGCTCTGAAAGTGGGTCGTTGTTGTTCTAAAAGGTGCGCAGAAAGTGATACGTTTATGCTCTAGCGCAGAAAAGTAGTGTACTCCTCTGCGTCCCCGTCCCACAAACAACTGGGTGGAAAAAAAATGGAAAAATAGTGTCTTTATTTCCTCGCTTGGAACAATTGGTAATTGTTTAATTTTACTAATCCCACGTTGATCCTTTTTTTATAAAAAATGATGTAAGTAAATTGTTAAAAACAATTTTTTCTTGTTTCTTTCGTGGAATTCTATTTACTCGATTTCGTAAGGCGGGAACCAACAGGAATACACCAAAAATATTTTTTTAAACCTTACACTTGCGTAAATTAGCAAAGGCAAAATCTTATACAGCCACAGTTAAACCTTTGTACGACATTAAATTGGTTTTTAAAGTTATTTAGCACTATATTCATGAAAATAAAATAAATTACAAGATAAAAATTTTGTTATATTATTAATGAAATAGTTATTTAATATTTAAAATACTTTTATTATGTTATTACGTGGTGCGGTGCACCAAGGTCGCGGTGCGGTCCGGTAACCTGTTGCGGCTTTTAGAACGAAAAAGTATAAAATTAAAAAGTAAGAGGCAATCCCGCTGATTCTCATACTATAATGTACAAACCATTTTAAAATTACTGCAGTTTGTTAAAAAATGTGTATTTTCGTAAATATTGCAATCTAAATGATTTTCGCTAGGGGTTATTAATCTTTACACTTGTAAAGTCTCCGATTGCAAGTAAGTCCTAATGAAAAAAATCATGGCCGTAGGTCTATTAGGTACTTCAATTGCTGATTTTGCGAAATTGCCTTGTCTTGTTTGGTTTCCTCGCATTCGATATGAAAAGTAGAGTGTTTAACTCGGGTGAAAGGCACCATTTCCGTCTCGGACTATTGGCGCTCTCACTGCGTTCGAGCGCCAAACTACCTCGACAGAAATGGGTGCCTTTCAACCCTTGGTTAACAATCTACTATTTCACTTTTACAGTGCGAGTTATAGTATTTTAATTTATATTTATGAGCTACTACACTTATGTACCTCGACCTTTCGACTTTGGTATTCGATTCAGGTGCAACAGTACGTCTACCACCAGTTTTTACATTGACATAACGCTCACGTCTACGTAATTTACTTTCTGTACATCTCGCTTGCACTAACATGCGAGTACGACCGAGATGCATAGAAAGTAAGTTACGTAGACGTGAGCGTATATGTCAATGTCAAAACTGATGGTAGAAGTACAGATTGGCCCATGAATTATAGTTTTTATATTGTATCCAGATTTGGTTATAATGTGAATTTAGCGAGCTCCTTTATTATATCTTGACTTTTAAATAAAAAATATTATTATTACGTTGTCTCTTTCACTTCCACCCCTGGAGCATATAGCTGTAGCGACTCCTCTCTGGACGGCCAATGAAGGCAAGCCAGTGCCGAGTCCTGCGGGTCCCCTTGGGGTCCACTCCGACCGACAAAGACGGAGACCCAGACAGATTCTCGGGAGCACTCGGGTCCGTGGGGTCGTTACTCCCCAACAGCTCGCCACAAGGGGGCTCTCAAGTTTATATCTATATCATTTTAGTTACTAGGCCAAGTTTGGTATCGTTTTCGTATAAATCGGGGATGCCAAATTCATTTACGAGGGGCGTTCAATACTTAGACCTTTTGAACGCCAGACGCCGCATCCATTTGCCATGCCACTGACGCTGAGGGGGTAAAATTTAGTTTTGTGAATAAATAATGCCAACCTAAGTGGTGTTTTTCAGTAGATTTTCATCAAAAAACGGTCGTCGTCAAATGCCGTCTTTAGCGTCGTTGTCACGATTTTGCGTTGACGTCAATTACCGTCTGTGGCGTTCAAAAGGTTAAATCCATCCTTGGGTCCTGGTCCTAAGGACCAATCCTGCCAAAGGAAATCTCTTGTTCATGCAACGCCGTGGTTGACCTTTTTATGCTCTGAGCACACTCAACTACGATGAACAGCAGTAATAAAAGGGAAATGCAGCTGGCTCCTCTTAAAATCATTGACCATTTTTTTGGGGCTAGCTTTCTGTCTATAAGAAAGTTATACAGTGAAGTATAGATCAAAGAAAATAAAACATCAGGTTTGCCGCTTGGAATTCATTTTATTGCTATTATGATACACATAAATTAAGCTTTATGTAGGTCTGTAATGACTGTAGGCTTTCTAACTTATATAAAGTTAAATATCTCTATTTTTAATACCCTTTAGGACCATTCCACGGGCAATCCCGTACAAACGCATTTTATTTCACATATTATAACTTTTTCTTCGGCGTTTAAAGCAGACGGCAGGCCTATGGAACTCTCCGCGCGAGCTCAGATTTATACTTACGAAACTACTCCCGTTCACGGTAGAAAAGCAAGCCAGTTGGTTGCCACACGCGCTCACGCACGCACGTCGCGTCGCTGCCCGCTCGAATATATCAAAATGTATGCGAAAGAAATGTCTTCGTCACGAACAAAATAACACAGCTTGTAGTGTGAATGGATGCAAAAACAACAAAACTAATAAAAAAAAAACCGTTTTTGCTCTTCCGATAGCTAGAAAAAGTAAGTAGACATTCTCAATAGGTATAAATATCATTTTTACGATAGTTGCAAGCTACGTAGGTGGTATTGATTCATTGCGCGGTTTATAAAACGACGTAAATACTGCGGTTACTACAGGGACATATGACCTTTTAAAATGTTTCGCAGTCACTCGTCGGAATGAAATTATGCGTTTCATAATTTTACGCGCGGAATACCTATTTTAATTATTAATTACTTATTGCAACTTATCTTGCTCCGTGTTATTTTGGTGAGCTAAAGTACCCCGACCTTACGAAATCTATAGTTTAGGTAAGTAGGTAGGTACTTATTTGTAAAATCATTTCTAAACGTCGCGTCGGCAACCCTAGCTTTGTGCCGGTGCACGCGGTGCGGGGAGCGGCGCGTTGAAGGTCATTCCATTGTATTTTTGTGTAGGTATCAAAACGATAGGTATTTGCGTTTTCTTTGAGATAAGTATCTGTTCGTAAGAACTATTACATAATCTGTGCCGACGGTTATTTTTCTGTGCATATTTCTGACCTTTGTCGCAGAAAAAGAAACTCCTATACCCACATATCTTCAGAAAATTCGCGTTTGTACGGGACAAACGGTAGACAATATCGTGGAATGCTACTTATTGGTATACAAGTAAAAATATTTAAACATTCTTAAGTTCAATATTTACGACTTGCATTCACGCGACTATTATATAATGCTAAGCTTAGTTTATAATTATGTCAAATTATACATAAAAGTGTAATAAGTGGTTTATTCCTTATCATCAATTTCCATGTTCTCTGTGGCAATGATATCATTAGTGTCTTTTTCCTGGTTTGAAGAGTCAACTTCCGTACTTGTGGGAATTTCTTGTTCTTCTTTAGTTGATTTCACATCTAGCTCTTCTTGTTTGGGAATTTCCTCTTTCTTTGGCAATTTTTCATACCTGTCAAATAAAAACAATGAAATAAACATCAAAAAACCGGCCAAGTGCGAGTCGGACTCGCGCACGAAGGGTTCCATACCATTACGCAAAAAATCACGCATGGGAAACCCACTTAAATAATATTCTGTTTTTAGTCATTGTTGTTATAGCGGCAACAGAATTACATCACCTGTGAAAATTTCAACTGCCTAGCTACGGTTCATGAGATACAGCCTGGTGACAGACAGACAGACGGACAGCGGAGTCTTAGTAATAGGGCCCCGTTTTTATGCTTTGGGTACGGAACCCTAAAAATGTCTGAAGGCATGCCTCATGACCCATTCATACTGTTTATTTCAGATTTTATTATCGAGGCAGGCGGGAAATTGCCGCGCGAAGCAGCTCCATTGGTGGAGACGTGGCTCGCCCGAGGCACGTCTACGCAGACTGAGCAATTTCCTCGCGACGCGGCTCGTTCTGTGTGAACCCGCCTAAGGGCTCATTTAGACGATGCGAGAACTCGCATGCGAGCTTCATTACATTGCGGTTTTTGATCGGTCGGTTGAATTGGGCGTAACCAAAAGACGCAATGTAACTAAAATCGCCGTCTATATCAGCCCTAATAACGTTGGGAATCTAATGTAAATTTGTAGAGTATCAAAACAACGTACTTTGACGGTCCATTCACAATTTCGACGACGTCGTCGTCCTCGTACTTGATGTTCACGACGGCTTCTACTTTAGACTGGATGCTTTTCAAGGCGGAATGGAAAATCTTGGAGCTGGCCTGTAATTACAAAGTATTTTTTAATCACAGTGTTTTAGTTGGAATTTTTTGTTACCATGGTTAGAAATTAGGCATTGCCTTAATTGTTGCAATTTGAAATCGCCCATCGGCGGCGGTCTGGGCGCCAGCAGGTTGCGGGGTAGGGTGGTCCAACTTTGTATGGAGAAAAAAGTAGAATACATTTTATTTCCACAAGCCTCCTTTTAATCTATTATGAAATAGTTATTATGTGTCAAATTTGAACTGATATGTGATTAGTGGTCGCTATGATTTTGTTTTTGTGATACTCTGTTTAGTGCATTATCTGGCCAGATATAGCACTAAACAGAGACGACTGGAAGAAGAGGGGGAGGCCTTTGCCCTGCAGTGGGACATAGTGGGCTCTGAATAATAATAATGATTTGCAATAATCTAATACAAACTAACACAAAATTTAATTTCGACCCGTTTAATATTTTTACATACTTTTAATAGATAAAACCTGCTGCTAAAGAGCCATTAAAAACATTTCTAAAGCAGGATTATTAATAAGTTAATTTACTTTTACACATTTTTGTACGATAGAATTGCTTCATTTATAGCGACCTCTAAATGACGTTAATTGCTCGAAATTTTGGCATGGATAATTTCTATGTATTTTGGATAAAAAAAGAACCTTCTGAAAAAGGAATAATACATTTTTTGGACCACCCTACTGCGGGCCATACATTTGATCGTATTCACATTGTTACTAAGTTCTATTACCTCGTTTACACAGTAGTTTGTTACAGTAAGCCGTCTAGGATGGTAAGGATACATATATTGTTAAAATATTAGGTTGAACATAAAGTTTACCATCCCGCGCGCGGTCGAGTCTGGCCGGCAGCAGCGGTATAAACATGGGAACATTTTCCCGCTCTTGTTCATAACGGCGAAGTCTACACGGGGTATATGAACACACGCAAATAATGAAAATGTGAGGCATGTAGCGTGCAGGTACGGGTACGGGTACCTGGAGCGAGGTGACGCGGGCCCTGGCGGCGGCGAGCTGGTCCTGCAGCTCGCCGAGCTGCGCGGTGGCGCCGCGCTCGGCCTGCTGGCGCGAGGCGGCGGCCTGGCGCGCGGCCCGCAGCTGCGCGCGCGCGTCGTCCAGCGCCGCCTCGAGCCGCGCGCGCAGCGCCGCCGTGCGCGCCTCCGCCGCCACCCAGGCGCCCAGGTCGATCACGCGCGACTTGTACACCACCACACCTGACCGCAAAAATACGATTAAAGAGGGAATTCAACTCCATAGCCAGACTCTTTAAAAAAGAAGACTAGATTTTGCCCTGTGCGCGGGGCCCGAGAGCCCCGCGGTGCGCGTGTTGTTTGATGTTGGTACTGTTGTTTGTGCTTTTGTTTTTGGTAATGTTGGTGCTGTTGTTGGTGTTGTTGTTGGTGTTGTTGTTTGTACTGTAGTTTTGTTTTCCAAAGAGAAAAAGAAATGAAGTTGTACTTTTGCTAGAAAGAAAAGGTCCGCATGCGAGCACTTCATTCCCGCAGCTCGGCCTTCGGCCTCGCGTGCTTGGAAACTCGTAAGGAGACGCTCCGGGCCTTCGGCTCTACGCGGAGCTCGGCCTTCGGCCTTCGCTGGGTTTCGAAGCTCAGCGTCGGGCCTTCGGCCCGCCGCTTCGCTTATTAAATGCTTTGCTGATGATATGAAAATTTTTATAAAAGTAAAGTATCGCCATGATTCAAGTCTCTTACAGTCTGATTTGTTACGTCTAGATGAGTACTGCCTGGCTAATGGGCTTGACCTGAATCCTTCCAAATGTTTCTCAATGTCATTTTCGCGCAAATATAACCCAATTGTTACTTCTTACAGGCTTAAGGGTCAACTTCTTGTCAAAATACCCTTTATGAAGGATCTTGGAATCATCCAAGACTCCAAATTGCTTTATGATAAGCATATTGATAGTATAGTAAGCAGTGCATATAGGTCATTAGGCTTCATAATGCGTAATTCCACTCACTTTAAGCAAGCTAAAACATTGAAAGTGCTATATTGCTCATTAGTCAGAAGCAAGCTGGAGTACGCATCTCAAATATGGAATCCCTACTATTCTACATATACTGAAAGAATAGAACGTATTCAACGTAAATTCATTAAATTTCTGTGTTTCAAAATTAAATCTCCTTATAGCTCCTCTAACTATCTATCTATTTGTAAAAGACATCACTTTGTACCACTTCAAAAACGGCGGGAAATAGCTGACATAAGTTATTTACTTAGTATCACTACTGGTTTGGTGGATAGTCCTGAACTACTTTCCAATCTCTCTTTTAATACTCCCACTCGTTGTAAAAGGTATTATCCTCCTATTTCCATTAAATTTTCATCGTCCAAATACAGACAGAATAGTTTCTTGTCGCGTGCGAGTAGAGCTTTAAACAACCTGGCAAACCAATTAGATATAGATATATTTAATTGTAAGATACCTTTGGTTAAACATTATTTGACGCTAAAATGTTTTGATTGAGCATGTGTAATCAATCTTTGTTTGCTACTTTTCTATTGTATTTCTGATTGTAGGTGTTTTAAAATATTGTCATTTTTGGATTGTACTTAATATGTAGGTACTGTAAAAAACTTTATGTTGTGTGTAATTGCTGTGTCCGAGCGTTGACACTTTTCATTTAAGTAAACTTAAATGTAATAATCTGTAGCTACATGTGTGATCCTGTAATTGGCTTTCCATCTCTTATTAATTTGGCATACTCTGTATAGATAGCTGTTGGATCTCCATAACATAAATAAATAAATAAATAAATAAAACACTTGGGAGGGTTGGTTTTGCTTCGGGGCTTAAGCGGGAAGTTGGAACTTAAACACGACCCAATAGTAAAAGTGTCTTGACAAGCTCACGTCAGGCCTACGGCCTTCGGCCCGCCGTTTCGCTTTCGTCTAAGACACTTTTCCTATTGGGTCGTGTTTAAGCTCCAACTTCCCCCTCTCGTGTGACGCTTCGGGCCTTCGGCCCTACGCGGAGCTCGGCCTTCGGCCTTCACGAGCTTCAACGTTCCGCCGACGGGCCTTCGGCCCGCCGGCTTCGCTTATCAAGACAGTTGACTTTGTAGAACGCTTGGAGGAACTGCATTCACGCAGCTCGGCCTTCGGCCTCGCGTTTTGGGAGTCGGGGTGGAGGCTCCGGGCATTCGGCCCTCCGCTAGGGTCGGCCTTCGACCTCCCGGCCTAAAGCTCGCCCTTCGGGCTCGCTTAACACACTTTTAATATAGGATTTTGCTTTGTTCGTCATTCCCGCAGCTCGGCCTTCGGCCTCGCCCAAAATTACATACAAAATTAAAATGACCATTATTTCCGCCATCTTGGATTTTTTCCAAAAAAATTTTTTTTCATAGGAATCTAGAGGCCTCTATCTTCCGCCATGCCAAATCTCAGCGCGCTCGGATCAACTTGAAAAAAAAAAAAAGCCGGCCATTTTGAAAATTTTTAAATGCACTTTGTTTTGTCTCGGGGCCCTCTATGACATTTGGTCGAGCACCCCCCACCTATCTCGCACCGTTTAAAAGTTGCCATACAAAATAAAAGTGGCCAGTTTTCCAACGATTGAAGTATTTTTCCAAAAATTTTACCAAAATTTCAGCGCGCTAGGACAAACTTGAAAAAAAAAAAAAAAAAAAAAGTGGGCAATTTTTGAAAAAAAGTGGCGGCGTTAAAAACTGCCAGGGTCCCTCTATGACATTTGGTCGAGCACCCCCCACCTACCTCCCACCGTTTGGCCGGGCCGTCAAACATTTTTCTGACCGAATCCGGTAGACAAAATGTCAGATTTTTCTGGAGGTCACCAGACCGCCCTCTATATGAAACTGTCAAAGTCTAACACCCCACGAACCTCCTTCTGGGAGATCGAGCATGTCAATTAATCAGTCGTGTTGCAGCTTTATATAATATAGAAAGAATAGTTGTTCCTTATCTCTATATACAAATTTCACGGGTCCTTGTTGACACAATAAAAATAAGTTTTTTGCAAAAATTTCATTTTTGGTACAAGCTTTTACCGCTGACTGTACTTTTCTTACGACAGACAACTAATACTCATCGAGACAATTCTAAAAACCCCTAACACAATTAGGTTGCGTTGTTTCATCACAGAGTTCCTATGGCCACCTCCTGTCTCCATCATCAGATCAACTCGATGGTACCATAATATTGCATTGTCATCCAATTTATACATGCATGCAAAATTTCAGCTCAATCGGAAACCGGGAAGTGGGTCAAATTTAACTTGCAAAATTTGATTACAGACCGACAACGGGACAAGTGAAACTAAATAAAAGCTTGTAAAAAAAATCGTTGAAATTTGGTCGAAAAACAGTGTCACGTTCATGTTCAACTACAATAGCCGGGTCCACACAGAGCGAGCATACGCGCGAGGCAATTTTCTTGCGCACAAAACGGCAAGTGTAGACGCGCCGCCTCGGCCGAGGCACGTCTACACTCTAGGAAATTGCCTCGCGCGTATGCTCGCTCTGTGTGGACCCGGCTTATAAAATATGGCGTCCTTCCACGATGATGTCTGTCGGATACTTGGGTGCACAGGAAACGTGTAAAAAGAGTTAGTTACATTACATATGATATGACCCTTTACTTTCATTACGAATGAAATAGTTTCTTAGAAGTTAAGCGGGCATTACTTTATACAATTTGCAGTGCGCTAGCTGAGTTAGCGCACTAATTTAGTATAGTGTAAATACAGTTAGCCAGTTAGTGACCCAATCTAGTGCGATCGCATGTGCTCTGCCGCACTAACGCTATCTAGCGCACTAGAACGCATAGTGTAAATAGTTTTAGCGCGCTTAGCGCTTACTGTGTAAGGTCAGTTGTCGGCACGCCACCGACGCACTCGAACGTATGGATGTTTTATTGTTTTATTTATTGCATTTCAGTTCAAAATGACGCAGCCACAGACTAGGGAAAAGGAAGTACTGCTAAACATGATTGAACTTTATAAAGACCTGCCATTTTTATGGGATAAAAAACATAAAGATTACAAGAACAAAGACATTAGAAATGATGGTAACAAAGTGCTTCTCGAAATGTACAAAGAATTCGACCGAAACGCGACCTTCCACCGAATCGCGACGTTCGATTCGAACGATGATGACTGCTGAAATGAAAATAAGACACTAACTAGCGTCGCTAGCTAGTGTAGTGTAATGGACAAGCTCTTTTTTATCTCGCCTAGCAACACTTAATTAGCGCACTGCAAATTGTATAATGTAATGCCCGCTTTAATGTTTCGTAATAATATAGGTATATTTCTATATAAGCAGATTAGTAACTAACTGGCTAACTGTATTTACACTATACTAAATTAGTGCGCTAACTCAGCTAGCGCACTGCAAATTGTATAATGTAATGCCCGCTTTAATGTTTCGTAATAATATAGGTATATTTCTATATAAGCAGATTAGTTGAGTGCTTGATTGATATCATGACGAGAGAGTCCTCCAGCGAGGGCTTCTACTCATTTAGCTTTGAAAATTTTGGTTTGTCTACGTATGAGGGAAGATGTCTTTTTAGCCTTTTTTCATATCCCTTGTCGGTTAGTTTTGCTGCCAGGTCGTCTCCAAAATTAACTAAAAACTTATTTACCCTTATCGCTAACGTCCTTAGTTTCGCTAGAGGCGGATTCGCCTTCGGTGGGTCGATTGAAGATCGGCAGCAGCTCACGATTACCCGATGCAATTGCGGCCTCTAGTTCGGCGATCTAAAATAAACATACACATTGTATTCAAATGCGAACACATTACCTTCCACTCTAAATGTTGAAACTTTACGCTGTGCTTTTTTATTTTATTTATAAAAAGTGAACCCTTACGCCAATAGGCCTGATGACAAATTTTGAAAACCCTTTTAATATCGTCGGTACACTTGTATTAGTTCCGAAAAACACTATATTTCAGTTATACTCATAAGATTTAACATAGATAATTGCATTTTATTATAGCTAGTTTAAACTTCGCGCGAAAACGCCTCGCATGCCATTTGTGACGTCATCATTTAGTTGGTGGTAGGGTGGTAGATATTGTTTACATACTTACAGTTACGAATTTCCCTTGAATCCGAATTATATTGTTAATTCAGCACCATATATTACGATTAGGGATGATAAATACATTACAAAAATTTATCACAATAACTCATTTTACACAAAAACTCTCACACGGTTGCAGTTTAAGATGAATTATTTAGATACATGTAAATTTTGAGTGAAAATCACCGAACGCCGCTTTTACTACTTTTTAATTTTTAATTTTTTCTAGTTACGACAGCCAACATGGCAATGATAGTTCCATTCAGCCAAATAATTAAAAAAGTTTGTTGTTGAAATATCGTATTATTTAGCATTTTATTTAAATAATAACAAATAGATATCTACTTTATATCGTGTAATAATATTTTTTGGACGTAATAAATGTTTAGTGGCGAAATAACATTTTTTTTGCACCTTTCGAACTCTTTGGTGCCCACGCATAGATTTCGGTCAATGAGGTTGTCTATGTGGCTCTAAGAAATATGTTATGGGTTGATGACGTCACTGTTTGGAACGTTTCTGATTGGCGTTTCAGTAAAAATGGCCGATTGGAGAATTTTGCACTTTTATTTTATTGAATATATTAATAATCCTTCAGTTTATACTGAGATTGGGCCATTTTTTAGAATCATATTAACATATATGTTTCGTTGAAACCATTATTTCCATGATTCTTTGTTACTTGCAACAGGCCTATTATATATAAACGCCATAGAAGGTAGCATCCTATAGAAGTGGTGTACGCGTGCCTCCGTGAGGGACAAAACATACGCAATGCGACACTATGATTGGTCGAATTTATTTGTTGCCCACCATAATCCATACTAAATTTAAGGTGGGGAACAAAAAATATGTGAGACTGTGACAAGGACAAACAATAGTAGCGCTTTCGCTGCTACTCCTACTGAAAGATAGATAAGACTATCCCGTTCTCTCAGTTAACCCCACCACTCATGCCCAATCCAGTTTAATACTAGATTCATGATAAACGCCAACATAACCTAATTGGAATGCACAAAGGTTAAAATTAAGCTAACATTGTGCGCCTGTGGCCGTGTTTGGCTGTCAAAAAGTTAAACAAGATGTGTTTGACGTCAACTTACGTGAGGAGGAACCTCCTGAGGAACGACCGCGGTGTCGAGCGGCAGATCTTGCATCGCCTCGTGTGAGCCGGCCACGAGATCCTTGATGGACTGGATAAGGCTCCTGCAGATAAGCAATTACATTAGAATGGCAATTTAATTTCAACATAATTATAATGTCATGGCATGCTGAGTTGTTTCTGCTTTATCTCAAACCGGACTCCGCAGTGTGTACAAATACTATATTGTAATATGTAGTACATCTAAGGGCCGGTTGCATCAACCGCACTTGACAGACTGATCAACGTCAATGAGAAGTGAACTAAAACTTCCTATAGAATAAGTTCTAGTGAACATTTTAACGGTGACAGACGGTTTGGTGCTACTGACGCTAAGTCTCAAGGCCTCGATATACACGCAATTTTATAAAAAATGTATAATAAGTCATAAATCCTTGGGACATCCACAGAATGAGTCATATTCATGTAGATTTTGTTCCTCCACCACCAACCACAACCACCTCGAAACTATCATCAGGGGTGCGAAACTCCTCCCTTCGGGCAAACACGGCTCCGTTGGCTTAGCATTGCTCCGAGCAATTATTAGGGTTGACACAACTTGACGTCCCTTTGAGTGCACTACCACAGATAATGGCTTGAATTTTGACAACCCTAAATAGCCAAAAAAGGGATAGTGATATTATAATATAAAGGGACATGATGGGAGGCATGATTAGACCCTGAACCGCTGTCATACTTCGGTTTTGTAGGAAGATTTCTTTCTGTACGGTAGTACCTACTATCATTTATTCTGTAACTCACTTGTAACTGAAAGAGTCCTTGATGCAGACTTTCTCGAGCACGCTGCGTATCTGCGAGCGGGACAACTGGAGTCCTAAGCTCATGAAGAGGTTCTGCAGGTCCTTCTTGGTGACGTTGCCGCCTCGGGCCGTGTCGAAGTACACAAGTGACAGCAGCAGATAGGGGTCGGGCGGCAGCTCTACGCCGCGGCTGCGCCGCCGGGGAGAGGTGCTGCGCTCGTCGTCGCTCACAGAGCCCTGGGAGATTAAACCACATGAAGAACCTTATGAAAACAGGGCGGTATGGGTCTATATTACGCTTTAGATATAAATAACTAGCGATCCGCCCCGGCTTAGCACGGGTTAACAAATTATACACCTAAACCTTCCTCAAGAATCATTATATTGATAGGTAAAAATCGCATGAAAATCCGTTCAGTAGTTTTTGAGTTTATCGCGAACAAACACAAACAATATTTAAAACTTTCGCGTTTTGAACACATATTAACGTCGTTTAAACGTCGGTAAAGGTAATTGAATAAAATTCGCGTTAGACCCGTCTATAAATGTGAGTTAATAAACACACAAACAGACAGCAGGGGACTTTGTTTTATAAGGTGTAGTGATTATGTCAGTTTCTATCAAAAATAAACCGTGTAACTGTGAATAACAGAACTTGTGTTTTGTATGACACAATTTCAATATGTTATTGGTTCAAAATTATCAAGGCGTGTCTCATTAAGGTAGTACTTTGTATTTTTTTTTAATAATCCTATCTAATCAGCTGTTAATTGGCTACTTTCCTACTAGTCAAAATCAGCTTCTTTTTTAGAACTGTCAAAACGATTGCCTAATATGGAATTTATATGAAAACGTGTGTAGTGACGTCACAGTCAACTCACCTACTTTTTATACTTCCATCCGATTTATTAAATAGAAATTGAGCTTAAAAATAACTGCTATCTATGTTTTTCTAATAATGATCTGGTGCTTTATTTCGTGCACGGTGTGAAATAATTTATTTTAAGTAGAGGGAAGTACCCAATTGCATGGTCTAATAAAACATGGTCTTCTATTCCCAGAGTGACACGGGCCTACGTCACAATAACATTGCCACTTTATTTCAACATAACATGTTACATGGGTACATTATAGCTATGGTTAATAAGTTAAAATATTTTTTTATAATTTTATAATTTTCATTCATAATGTATTTTATCTTAAATTTTACAATAACACGTCATTTTTAATTATTCGTTAGCAATATCTTCCGATTCACGAAAGAAATTTCAGACGTTCGGGTAATTCTGTTTACATTACTGGCAACGCAAGGATAGCGCTGTCACATTTGACAATTCGGATCTAGATAACTTCATGCCCTGACCGTCATCCTTGTCGAACGCGTGTTAATTGTTATTTCCTTCTCGCTCAGTGTCAGCAGTCGCAGTGTTTTCCAAACTTTTCACGTCGTAAGCTTGGTAATTAATGTGTAACTGTGAATTAGTTTTTTAAACGTTTGTCTTGTATAGATAAATAAAGTTTAATTTAATACATTAGATTTGTTTTATTTTACTATGTTTCTACATGAATAATTTAAAATTAATGCCGTTAAAATAATTTTCACCGTTGGTTAAAATTCTCCCACATTTTAAAGTTTGAGAACCTGTAAACAGCATGATAACGTAGGCCCGTGTCAGTTAGGTCATACGCGAATCTCGGAATAGAGTACCAGGCGGAGTATATTATTATACCATGGCATGTAGCAAGCAAATAGAAAATGTAATCAATGAAATGTCATTTTGCCAAAGACAATGGATTTTGACGTTTCTGACAGAACCAGAACTTCATAGAACAGAGGGAACCGCGTGCCTTGTTGGACGTGTTGCCTTCCTGTCACACTTAAGTACGACTTCATAAGTGCGACAGAGAGACTACACGTCGAACGTGGTTCGCGGTAGGCCCTCTGATGATACGTATATTATTATATCTATGGATGTTACCAACCCGACGTTTGGAATTTTCATTCGGTTTCCGAACGGAAATGACAGATGGCACTTGGATGGCACGGGACGTCGCTCTACAAATGCGTAATGCTGTCTCGCTTGCACATGTCATTCCGTACGGAAAATTCCGAACGTCTGCGACCATTCGCCACTGTGTAAAGCAAGTCTTTTGTACCCGTAGTACGTCTTTTGTACCCGTAGTACGTTATCAATATGTATGTCTCGTTCTATCATGCTAAAAACCCGTAAAAAGAAACGGTAATGATATATTAATGAATTACTAATTTTCTACGTTTTAGATTATTTTGTGGGCTACATGGTCTAATAAAACATGGTCTTCTATTCCCAGAGTGACACGGGCCTACGTCACAATAACATTGCCACTTTATTTCAACATAACATGTTACATGGGTACATTATAGCTATGGTTAATAAGTTAAAATATTTCTTTATAAGTTTATAATTTTCATTTATATGTATTTTATCTTAAATTTTACAATAACACGTCATTTTTAATTATTCGTTAGCAATATCTTCCGATTCACGAAAGAAATTTCAGACGTTCGGGTAATTCTGTTTACATTACTGGCAACACAGGATAGCGCTGTCACATTTGACAATTCGGATCTAGATAACTTCATGCCCTGACCGTCATCCTTGTCGAACGCGTGTTAATTGTTATTTCCTTCTCGCTCAGTGTCAGCAGTCGCAGTGTTTTCCAAAGTTTTCACGTCGTAAGCTTGGTAATTAATGTGTAACTGTGAATTAGTTTTTCAAACGTTTGTCACATGTATAGATAAATAAAGTATAATTTAATACATTAGATTTGTTTTATTTTACTATGTTTCTACATGAATAACTTAAAATTAATGCCGTTAAAATAATTTTCACCGTTGGTTAAAATTCTCCCACATTTCAAAGTTTGAGAACCTGTAAACAGCATGATGACGTGTCAGTTAGGTCATACGCGAATCTCGGAATAGAGTACCAGGCGGAGTATATTATTATACCATGCCCAATTGTTGTTAGTTTAAGGTCTCTTTCTTACCCGTCGGTCTCGCCGCCGTGAAATCTCGCGTTTGTCATCGCGCCGGTCGTCTTTTTTGTCCTTTTCGTCCTTCTTATCCTCTTTCTTCTCTTCTTTTTTATCTTCCTTTTTGTCATCTTTCTTCTCATCTTCTTTTTTGTCATCCTTAAATTAAGAATAAAATTATTTATTTCATATAAGTCAATTACATTATCCATTAGCAATGTTTTGTATATAAAAACCGGCCAAGTGCGAGACGGACTCGCGAACGAAGGGTTCCGTACCATTACGCAAAAAACGGCAAAAAAACACGTATGTTGTATGGGAGCCCCAATTAAATATTTACTTCTTAATACATATTTGTTGTTATAGCGGCAACAGAAATACATCATCTATGAAAATGTCACCTGTCTAGCTATCACAGATCACGAGATAAAGCCTGGTGACGGACAGACAGACAGACATACGGACAGACAAACGGACAGCAGTCTTAGTAATAGGGTCCTGTTTTTACCCTACCCTACCGAAACCCTAGAAACTATTTTACTTCAAATAATAATTAATAGGATATACCTTCTTATCTGCTTTGTCAGCACTCTTTTCGTCTTTAACTTCTTTCGACTCTTTCTCTTTGACTTCCTTTACTTCCTCTACCTTTTCGGGCAAGGTGTAAAGCGTTTTGTAAATGTAGAAGCCGAAATCTCGCATAAGCATCTCGTTCAAGAGCTCGGCAAACACGAACAGCTGTAAGGAAAAACAATGTTTTATTGTTGTTTAAAATGTAGGCCAATAATGGCCGAAAATATAGTCTAATCAACTTTTAACATCACTTAGTCCAGCTGAACTCTGAATTTTCAGAGTGACATTTTTGTTTTATGTAAAAAACACTTAACATTTTCATTTAATTAAATCAATACCAGTCATTACCAGAATACCAGATGACATTGCGTTCAATGTTGTCATAGGTACTAATTTTATACAGATTTGTCATTCCTATGATTGGGAAGAGCAGTGACATTTAAAGACATTGCTCCTCCAGAGTTAATAGGCATTACGTTTTCCTACAAGTCACTGTCATCTGATCTTTATTCCATGGACTGGACGCACCGTTCATACATTTGGTCCAGCTGAATGTGTCAGACAGGTATTGTAAGCCATAATTACCTCAAAGCTATGCTCCTTGTTGTCGGTGATGCGGTAGTCTAGCAGGAACGACAGAGTGGCGATGTTGCAGGTGAACTTGCCGCCCTTGGCCGTCGTCGACGGGTGCACGAGAATGTGGGGCGTGTTCGGCACTTCGTAACGCGACTTTAGAGTCTGCCTTTCTTTCTCCAGCTACAAAACAAAAAATATGTAGTAACAGCTTCTGTAAGAACGCTTGTAACAAGGAAAAAACACAATATAATCGAAGTTTGAATCGGCACTCGAAGATGCCGTTTATGGATCACCACTAAACCGGTTACAGTTTTTGGGCTCTACTGAATAATTTTGTTGGCAATGGTGCCTTGTGGAATAACGCTAAATAAAAGGGTTCGACTAGCCAGTAGCCATACCTCTTGAGTCGAATGATAGTCCCTATGATAGTTCACTTTTATATGGAGTAACTGTCGTATAAAATGTTTGTAGATTTTTTTTTAAGTTTAGCACATTCATTTATTTATAAATCTAACATTTAAGTAATAAATAAAATATTGAAAAATCATATTTATGGTTATTTTTTTAAATTAAGCCTAACAGCAACAAAAAAGATTTACAAGCAACTATCATTTGACGCGAGGTTATAGTAGAATATGATAGACACATATGGGACTGAAATTCCACATAGTCTGCATGTGATGAAAATATTTTGTACAAGTACAGTTTAGTGTAAGGCCTGAGTGGACACTCGGAGCGGAGCGTTCGGCGGGGCGTGCAGCGTGGCGTCGGGCTCACAAGTGATTTGAGCAGCGTGCACTAAGGCCGCTCCTATACGTTTTGTTGCAATTGTTTATGCATGCACGCTGCACGCCCCGCCCCGCTGCACGCCCAACTCGAGCGTCCACACAGTCCTATTATTAAATTTATTGATTTCTAGTAAACTTACCCTTTTCAATTCCTGTTCAATTTCCTTCTCAGACTTTTGCACCGGTTTTTTCTCCTTTTCTTCTTTTTTCTCTGTCTTTTCCTCTTTCTTTTCTTCCTTTTCCGCTTTAGGCGTGTCATCCTTGTCATCGGTTATCTCGATGGAGTCGTCTTGTTTAGGCTTGTCCTTCTTTTCTTCTGCGTCGTCGTCCAACACTTCCACCTCGTCACCTTTGGATTCCTTTTCTTCTTCTTGCTTGACCAGTTTAGAAAGGCGGGACACGAGTTGAGCACGCAGGCCTATGAAATAATATAAATTAACTTCAAAACTCAGCTAAGTTAACATGTACGATAATATCAAGGCTACAAATACGCGGCTTGTAAGGTTAATGAACTTATGACAGTTTTATTTGAATATTTATTACCTTTGCAGCTGACATTACGAGCTCTCAGCTCTTGGCGCAGTTGGTCCACTTTAATGGTCCTCAAATCGATCTTGGAATAATGTGTTGGCTCAGGCCTGTCCTCGTCATCATCATTCTCATCTATGGTTATAGTACTGTCATCCTGGCTTGGCGTATCCTAAAAACGAGCAATCATTGTAGGATATGTAAAATTCCCAGGGTGCGTTTAAGAAGTATAAAGAAATGTTTGGCTTTAATAGTTCAGTTCAAGATTGTTGTAAAATATGAATCTACTGTGTGTGGAACTTCTTTTTTATTCCAATAAAATAAAGTTTACGGGACTATGGTCTTTAAATTTATAGAGCTATTGAGTAAAATGAAAGGAATGTAAGTATAATGAGAGAATATTGTAGTTTGTAGCATCTCCATGACATCGGGGGGCAGCAGGACGCGCAGGCATCGCGCAACGGGAGTCGGCCGGAAATAACCAAACAAAACTGGGAACAAACAATTTTGGATTTGTCCGCTGGCGCAGCCTCCGCGGCCGGAGCAGCAGCAGGCTCGGCGGGTGGCGCCGCAGGCTCGGCGGCTGCTGGTGTCGGCGCGGCCGCCACCTCCGCCGCGACGATGTCGAGGTTCCTTATCGCGTTGTCGCAGGCTGTCTTATATGTCTCCTGAACGTTGGCCCACTCGATACGCGAAGGCTGAGCCGACCACACGTCGGGCAGGAACAACACCACACACTCGAGCCGCGACTTGCCGTTGCTGCCCTCGCGCCAGTAGTAAAACTCCACCATTCGGTACCTGCGCGGGTAACACAGTTATAGTACCATACTCACAAGACCGCGATCACTGCATGGACGCGACACATCCGGAGAGTCAAAACTGCCGTTTTGATAGGTCGTACATCGATACTGCATCCGATCGATCGCCATTCGTGATGTACGAACGCCTCCATACTCTCACAAAAGGAATGTGTTTGACCATGACTAAGTTTACGGAATGGTAAAACTTTTAAAACTTCTTATCTCACTTCAGGGCACGGCTCTACTTACGCGTAGCATACGAAAGCTGATTCATACATTTTAAAATAAGAAGTTTAATTCTTAAAGTTAATGGAATCAGCATAAAAACAGCATCAGGGCAGAAGACCAGAAAGTGGCGAACGTAAAAAGAGAGACTTACCATTGGGTGCAGTTAGACAAATCAATTCCAGTCAGGGCCTTGCATGTGCGTATGGCGGTTTTGACCAGGACGCTGGGGTCAGATTGAGGGTTGTCGCCATCCAGAGAAGGACTCCATGGTCCACCTATAGCAAAATTTTCACCACCTTTTCCTTTCTGGCCAACAAGGAACTTGATCAGACGGGTAGGGTGCAAGGGAGTTTTGGAATTGGTGGAGCGTTTGTCTTTCTCATCTACTTTAGTCAGCCCACATTTCTGGTAAAGTGACTCCAGTGTTGGCATGCTGATTAACATCACCTAAAACAAAGCAACACAGAATTAATAAACGTTTCTTATGTAAAATTTAATTTCAGATTGTGAATTAAGAGATCATTGAGATGTTGTGAATAAAATATGGTGTTACCTTTGCTGAAAATCTGTAATCCGCATCAGGAGGTTCCAAAATGGCGTCATTGCCAAGAGGATTGTCAATATCCTTGTTCATGATGTAGTACTGGCACGGGTTGTTGAGCGACAGCGGAGACTGCGGCGGGAATGTCTCGCCCCATTTCACATGGGCATTGAAGAAGTCAGACGGCACGTACATGTTAGTGTACCTTTGAGACAGCGCGGGGACATCTAGCTTCTCACTGTCACAATAAAAAACAATGTTACATGTTGAAGAAAGTCTGAAGTCTACAAAATGCTGCCCGTGGATATGTTTCCATGGTATGCATAAATTGGTGTACGGGTCATTCTAAGTTAAGAGGTATTAACGGTGTCCATGATACATATCCATACTTTTCTTAAATAATTTAAATAAATTATGGTAATTTCCCTTAAAAGATTGCATTTCCTCTATAGACAGTCAATTTCAATTTATTAATTAATTCAGTTTTGTCACAATTGCACCTCAAACATGCAAAATGTCCCTCCCCTGGCCTGTCCCTTTGCAGGTTTTTCAATTAATCAGTAATTTTATACAGATGTAATTCCCATAAATCCGTTAAATTTAGTATACTTCATAAATTAAAACAAATATTGATTGTAATGTTATTAATAAAATCCTTTAAACTTTTCTTTTTCATAAAAAATATTTATGTTAAATTTTGTCCCGCAAATTCTATGTCTCCTACCCTGGCCATTATGTAAATGTAAAAATATTGGGTTTATAATTTTAATTATTGCCATTTTAATCCCAATAGCAATGCATTTCATTCAATACTAACGACCAACCCTGCGACAGTCATCTTTTGGTTCTGATTGTCAGTCATTTTGATCATTGACCTCTTTACTTGACAATGTTGTTTTATGAAAGTGTTATCTCCCCTGGTCAGTTTTATTTCAAAATTATTGATATAAATACTTAATTGTATTTGTATATTTACTATAGTTTATGCATAGATTATATAAATACTTTATTTTAATTATTTACAATAAATATTTTTACAATTATATCTGATTTGACATGAAAATGTCACTCCCCTGGCGTCTTTCCCCTGGCGCATAATTTTACAAAATGTACAGTGGAGGTATGAATTCTTGTTTAAATGAATCATTACACTTTAATTTGCTCGAATTTGTAAGACGGCTGGTCAGAATTTCGATTCTGTTTATGTTTTTAAAGAGATCAGGGGAGAGACCCTTCTCTCTTTATTACCACAGATTAATAAATAGTTACTACGTAACAGATACTTCATTCCCAAACAAAAGCAAAAATACCTACGCTATAATAGCCTACTAAACCTTAATAATAATACATGCTGCTCAGGACAACAAGAAACGTACCATAAGTACGCGCACAAAGAGTCGAGACTGTGTTGCCCGCCGTTCGAGTCACGTGCCAACGCGTCTTCGTAAGAATGCGCTAGGGTTGTAGCTACCCTACCTATGATGATTATTGTAATAAAACGAATGTTGCGAATCAAATATGTTTTAGTTTTAATATAATGATTTATAATTTTTTCACTTCTCGGAATTCTCTGTTATTAAAATTTTATAGTTGAAAATATGTATCCTAAATCGCGTAAATAATTTTAATAAATATCCAGGAGCAAAGCAACGACCAATCAACGGTTTTTAAAAGTTGTAATACGGTGCTACCAGGCCGATTAATTATTACGTCGTCAAAATTATTTAAAAATACTTTTTCTAACCCTTCAATATAATTATTAAACGTTTCAGGTGGGACCTTTAAAAAGATGAATTTTTATTATAGGCCTTTCCTTTGTTTTTTTGACTTTTTCACCCATCTACTGCACAATAATTACGTGGTTTCGGCATTTCGAAGCATAAGCGCGGGAAACGCGCGGTGCAATGCAGTGCGAGCGCTGAGGCGGGCGTTCGGCGGCCCTCTGTCGGTTGTATCGTCGACGATACGCCGAGCGGTAGGCATATAGCGCGTGGCCTTGAGCGTGTGACGGAGGCCTGTTATTACATAGAAAAAGTACGGTCTCTCCCCTGGTGCCTTCTAAAATGGTAAATAATGTAAAAAATGACTGATTAGCTTACAAATATACATAAAAGAGTTGTTTCAATAAAAATATAGTATAATTAGATCAAAATTTTTAAATTTATGTTGTGCCACTTTTTCATATAAGCGATTACCTCTTAACTTAGAATGACCCGTACCCCATCCATAATTGATGTGATTGTGATAACTACACAAATTGATGATAAATTCAGGTCCTATCTCATCAAATCAATCACAACACACAACAATTACACAATACATAAGATATAATATAAACAATGTATGGTGTTATTTTTCAAATTCCATACATGTAACTTTAAGATAGATAGATAGATAGATAATCTGTTTATTTGTTTGCCACAATACACACAGAATAATCAAATACAAAAATGACAGAAAAAAGAACAAAAAAAAAAACAGTCAATATTTAGAAAAAACAGAAAATACAAGCACAAATAAGAGTAAGACAGATTTTTACAAAAATAGAATAAGAAATAAATATACGTATAAATATTGATTCACACAGAAGGAATGTTGTGTGCGTCGCAGCAAAACAAAATGGTTCTGGCTCAGTATTACGCTTCACCCTATTATGGGAGAGGCACTGATATTCTGCCAGAACCAGATCACGCCAATAAAATCAGTGAAAAATATGAAATAATGAAAAGATTTTACTTACCAAATTACCAATAAATAACTTAACTAATGACAATTTAAAATGTGTGCACATAGTTGTGATGTAGAAGTGTGAGTGTGGTTAGCATGTAATGTATGTAGTGTCAAGTGTGATTTAGAGCAAATTATTATTTTAATTATTTTAATTACTAAGACTAGATTCGGTAGTCAGTTAACTACATGGTCTAAACCTTATTGATTTACCAGACGCTAAATGTGATCCATATAAGGTTAATACAGTCTGTGTTAATTTATGGACTTATCTACCTGCACTATGTACAACAATTGGAGGCAAAGAGTTACCATTACTTTTAAGGTTATAAAATTTATAATCTGAACAACAAATAGCCTATAGCAGGGATCCCAATCTTTTTCAGCCCACGGCGCACTTGCAAGGTTATTCGAAATAGATACATGGTGAGGAGAACTGCGTCATAGGACCCCTCTTTACTGTCTACTGCATAGTTTGGGAACACCTGGACTATAAGCCTCTAGCAAATCTACCAAATTTTTTAAAACACTTACATGTCCAATGGCATACGTGGCACCCTGACTACATATTTGACTGGAGAAGGTTGGTGAATCACGGGGCGCTTGCGGGGCGGCGAGTCTCTCCTGTTCACCCTGTTGTCATGGATGTTCCTTGAGCGTGAGCGGCTTCTGGTTCTTGAGCGTTTCTGAACAATCCATTTTAATTTATAATTTGTTTATTTATCGAAAAAGAGATGACGGGACGACTTGGACGCATTTTATCCAGATTAGTGGGAAAGTACAAACAATAGGGTTGAGTGGAGGAAAGGAGCCCTAAAAGGAGGATAAGTTTTGACATGTGTCTAAATTTAACTTAAGGTACCGACAAAGATACTTACAAAATAAAATTGCTATGCACATGGTGATTTTTGCTTGGTGTTATTCATAAACACACTACAATCCTCAATTTGCTATTAATTTTATTGTTTGTCAGTCTGACTTATGTATTTGTAAGAAAGGAATAAAACATAAATGATGCATGATTTTACTAATTGAGGCTTGTAAAGTCTTATGACCCGGTTGCGAGTTTAGAACAAGAAATAAAATGTAATATAATTTACCCTGTTATCTCTGTCTCTGACTTCTCTGTTGTCTCTGGCTCTCTGGATATTACGGTCCTTCCTGTTAGACTGTCTATCACCCGAAGGTGGTGGTACAGCATTATAGTTGTTGCTTTTTGGGGTGTTCTGCTTCTGGTTAACAGGCCCGTTTTTAGGCAGCACCTGTACTCTGGTCGCGTTCCACTTAAACGGCATGTTTGGGTTGTAGTTTGCCTCCACCAGAACTCTGTCGTTTACTTTTGGAATGATGCCCTTAGCGCACACGGAAGTCTGATAGAAGACATCGTGATCGACAAAGCCGAAGTCGTTATGAGTCTTTGTTACAGTTCCTGTGAACACCCTCTGTTCGCTGGATGGCGCCGTTCCGCCGGATGAGCTGTTTTGATACATTCCCGGGTTCATAGCACGTGGTGTTGGGTACGCGACAACATTGCCCGGATACATTTGACCTTGAGTCATTTGATTCATTTGCATTTGCCCTGCCATTGGCATGGACATGCCACTCTGAGCTTGCATCATACTCGGGTTAAACACAGCCGGGGTTTGTTGGAATGGCATCATACCCTGTTGTGTCATCATAGAGTTAGGGTCCATGATTTGCGTGTTCATGCCGGTCATATTTGTATTCACGTTCGATCGCGCCCATGGCGGGTTTTTAGCCCCGCTGCCGGTCTGCATTTTCACTTAGATCAATAAAAACTAGCACTTTTAACGTAACTTATAGCAATAACACTCTTAAAAAACGTTACACACGGATGCGTAACACTGCACAGCCACAATATGGCGGCAGGCAGCAACAATACAATAAAATGGGAGCCACTAATGTACAACCAAATAATGCTCAACCCAAGAATGTACAGCCCAATAATTGGCGTCCATGGTGGACGCGTATTATTGGGCTGTACATTCCTGGGTTGAGCATTCTCGGTCCGCGCAAGATTGGTCCGGGGCGATAATACGAAGCCACTCTTTTCACAGGGCAATAATGTACGACCCCATAATTCGCGTCCACTAATTTGAGTCCCTTGGCTTTCAATTATTGGGCTGCGCATTATTGGTACAGGTCGAGAAAGCCCGACCCAATAATGTACGACCCAATAATTGGAAGCCAAAAACCAGAGACATTCTTTTTTTTAAGGGAGCTGTCAAAATTAGTAGGGACGTTCTGACATTAGCTCTTGACAATTTAAAAATAATCGGTTTTTTCTAGTGCCATCTTTCAGTCACATTGACAGTATTGACACTTGTTGGTTTACAAATACAATAAATGAATTCTAATAAAAGAAACAGTAGACTCAGTAGAGGTACGAGGTACTGAAAAAATATTAATTAATGGAGAAGCCGAAGTTGGAGGTAAGTGCCGCAATTCAACAACTTAAGCTAAAAAAATCTTCGTGTCCGCATGGTATTCCCTCGTGCGTATGGACTGTACAGCATGGTGCTGGCGGAGCCGCTATGGCACATATTTAACCTCTGTCTCGAGCTAGAAGTATTCCCAGAAATTTGGAAAATTACTTGAGTGATGACCAGTACTGAAAGGTGGATCAGGAGATAAGGCAAGAGGGTTTCGACTTTCGAGCGACACAAAGTTTGTACCCCACACTTAATTTTTTTAGACTGCATGAGAGACAGACAGCAGTAAGTATGTAGATTATGAAGGGCACAGATTGAAACCAGCAGTGATATGGCAGTTTGTTCAAAAGAATATCTTGGTTATATTTGACAACGGTCTGGCCTAGTGGGTGCCTAGCCTAGTGACCCTGCCTGTGAAGCTGATGGTTCTGGGTTCAAATCCTGGTTAGGGAATTTATTTGTTTGATGAGACAGATATTTGTATATTGAATAATTATATTGTTGTCTGGGTGCCCACAACACAAGCCTTCTTGAGCTTACTGTGGGACTTCTGGGGCTACTGGGAGTCAATTTGTGTAAAAATGTCCCAATGTATTTATTTATATTGAGATTGACTGAGAAAACAAGGTGTATGCTACAAGGTGCAGGTTTCTGCAAAACATATCGGTGAGTCCATTAAGACAGCTGTTTATCAGAAAAACTGAGACTGGGTCACTGATCAATGGATCAAACACCATCAAAAACTACTACTTAAGAGCAAAAAAATTGTGTTTATAGGTTCAGCAAAACTACAAAAGGATACATACCTATGTTGGTGGATCCCCTTAGTTAGTTAGTTATACTGGGCATTTTCCGCATATCGACAACCATTGGCCTATTTTGAGTGAAAACGAGGTAGCACTACTCTATAGTTCGTTTTATTTAGCATTAGAAAATATAAGGTAAACAATCTTGATGTGTCTTTTAATTGAAAAACACAGTCTAACAATAAGTTACGGCAAATATGTAACAATTATGAATCTAATATGTTCATTTATATTCTTCTGCTTTCTTACCGTTCGTCAACTGTTTCTGCATAAAATAGTTGTGATCACCCATATATCATCTAAACACTTGACTTGTTACAATTCGCTCCTTAAAAAGCGCATATTTAATCTACCGGTACCTAAAGTATCATCTGCATTTGCTAAACGTTTCGGGGACTACATAAAGGCAGCAACTTACAACGCCATTCTCAAGCACTGTGATTTAAAAGATAGCACTGCAAATGAGGCCAAAAACACTACCTATAAGCTACTTCAATCACTGAGTTACACAGAGACAGAAGCTATTTTGCAAAGTGTCACTTCACTGTAATTTTTACCTTAGACTATGTTAATTGTTAATTTTTAGTTTTAAGTATTAAATGTAAGTTTTAATGTTATTATGTGATATTATATTAATAGTATGACCTGCACACGATAACGAAACTCTGTTATACAAGTGTAATTGGTTCCCCGCGATACAGGTGTAACCTAGTGCGGGGGCCCCTGGTAACTATGTTTGTAACAGTTTTTAGAAATAAATTATTCTTATTCTTATTCTTATAAGTAATAGTTATTGATTTTTAAAAAGCGTTTTTCAACTAAAAGATATGTCAAGATTGCTTACCTTCTTCCAAGTTCTTTCTAATGCAAAAAAAAACGAACTATAGCCACCCCAGCTCCTCCATGACACCTAGCAGTGTCTTCAGGTTGCTAACTGCCTCCTTCAATGTGCACGGAGTCCCTAGGTATTGGTTCCTGTATACTTCTACCTTCTACCTACAGTGTAGGAGAATATGCTTTACTGTTTCTTCTTCTTCCATGCACACTCTGCACATGGGGCTGTCTGTTTTACCCATATTATGTAGGTGTTTGATTAGTGGAGCGGTCGGCAACAAGCGGCCCGCGAACCTCTTACTTGCGGCCCGCGAGCCTTTCACTAGCGGCCCGCAAACCTCTCACTTGCACCCCGCGAGTCTCCTAGGCTATTTTGTATGTAATATTGACAAACGACAATGTCTGATAAAGTCATAAATATTAACAAAGTGCGGCCCGCATCAACTTCGGTAACTACTATTTGGTCCTTGGCTGCTAAAAGGTTGCCGACCGCTGGATTAGTCTGTTATGTCCTGTGATTAATCCTACTATTTTGCGTAGTTGGTGTCTGGGTGTTTTTAGTAATATTTTGGTGTAAGCTTGTAGTTTTGTTCTTTGGTCTGCCTACAGGTGTTCATTTTAGTCCAGTACTTATTGTGAAGCTGTTTGTGATGTTGGTCTAGCTGATTTCTGAACCTTTCCTGGCCAGTTCATCCGCTGCATCGTTTCCTCTTGATCCACTATGCCCCTTTATCCATTATACTGTTACTTTGTTGCCTTCTTTGCTCACTTCAGTGAGGCCTCGATGACATTCAAGTATGAGTTCCGATGTAAGTTTGTAGCTACCTAGTGCTTGCAGTACTGATTTACTGTCTGACAGTATTACTATATTTTCTTGTTTTACTTCTCGTCTTTTTATCGCATTGCAAGCTTCTATTATTCCTACACATTCAGCTTGGAATACTGTATTGTGTTCCCAGTGTAACCCAGGGGTTTTGAGATGTATATGTTCAGGTCCTCCGAGAAGACACCACATCCGGTCCCTTCATTTGTTTTTGAGCCATTTGTGGATATTCTTAAGTTTGTTTGGTATAGTCCTTATTAAATATATATTAAAAACGGGTCACTCACGTATTTTAAGTCGAAAAACGCTCGACATGTTTCACTCCGTACCGAGGAGTGTCATCAGGAGCTTGCGTTTACGGTGACGGACCGGCGCAGACTGCGGGCCGCAGCTCTCCGCGCCCGATAACTCGGCGCAGGCGCCGGTGGCGGCAAGGGGGGCGAGAAACTACCCTCATTTATGGCATTATTGTCAAATACGTGAGTGACCCGTTTTTAATATATTTAATATGTCTGTGTCTCACGGAAGTTTTGTTATTAAAATTGGTATAGTCCTTGTACAAAAAGAAACATAAAACATGAAAGAACACACATCATTAGTACAAAGGCGAACTTATCATGTAATTCATGTATGCGGCACCGCGATATAATACATTCGGTAAAGACACACTGAAAGAAAACGAACTTAAAGATGTTCTGTTCTGCAGGAAAACAAGAAGATTCGAGGAGAATGGTGTGGCACTTAATGCCGCCGGGACAGTAACCTAGCTGCAGCTCCAACTCTAGGGAATTGGGCTAAATGAACGCAACACGTGATCGACAGCCCACCTGCTTCCTGCCGAGCGTCCCTACACTACCTCTACATGGATGCCTCGCTTATTCTGCTCTACAAAACTTCTGTAAGTAGAGAATGTACAAGTGCAAGAGTTGAAGGATTGAAAGAGCTTGTCGTCTTACCTGACAGTTTTCCACACATTTACCTTAATTAATTTAAATGATTTTAATAATTATAGTCCTTTTTAGGGTTCCGTACCTCAAAAGGAAAAAACGGAACCCTTATAGGATCACTCGTGCGTCTGTCTGTCCGTCTGTCACAGCCGATTTTCTCCGGAACTACTGGACCAATCAAGTTGAAATTTGGTACACATATGTAAGTTTGTGACCCAAATATGGACATGTAACGTAAACAAGTTAATTTTAAACATGGGGACCACTTTTGGGGGTGTTACATATCAAATGAAAGAGCTTATTGTAAGGATCTCAAATATATTTTTTTTATAATTTTCTAATAAACAGTTTAGAAGTTATTCAAGAAAATAGGCAAAAAATGACCATTCCCCCCCCCCCCTTTATCTCCGAAACTACTAGGTCTAAAATTTTGAAAAAAAAACATAAAATAGCTCTATACCTATAGATGTCAGGAAAACCTATTAGAAATGTACAGTCAAGCGTGAGTCGGACTTAATTACAGTTTTAGATCCGACCCCTACGGATTTTTTAAAGATATTTCACTCACATATTTAATTACACAAACGGGTCTACCGCGATATAATTTCATTGTTTTTTTACCTTTAATTCCGACGTTTCAGCTGAGTTGCACCAGCTGTGGTCACGGAAAGACTGACGTCCCAACAAACCCACAAACGCCAACCAAACGCGGTAGACCCGTTTGTGTAATTAAATATGTGTACAAAACGCGAGAGTTTAAAGTGTTAGATTTCACTCACGTTTCACATAAAAAATACATTGTTAACAGTGCCGGATTAACCAATGAGTAAAACAAGCACGTGCTTAGGGCACCACGTTCAGGGGGGGCACCAAAATGCCAGGTTGAAAAAGGTGAACAAATTTTAAAATTAGGGACAGATCGTTTTTACCACACGATTTTTTTTTAGCTGTCCAAAAGCTAGTTTGCAAAAATAATGGCGCGTATTTCTTTGGGAAACAATCGGTAGCAGTAGAAGAGGTGTGACTACATGCATAGATTCGATTTCAACCCACTCTTTTGCGGTTCGGCGTTAGGTCTTATGCGAGGCCTTCTGCCTTACGGCAAAGTTGATCTTCTGCCTTAAGTAATTACACTTGGGCGTGGATCCAAATCCAAGCTTTCCTCTTCGCAGCTGGGCCTACTGCCTTGCTCACACTTCGCCAATTCAATTCACTTGGTCAATTCCAAGCTCTACTTTCTTGCATATTTTATGCACGAAAACAACCTCGCTGAGAGCCTTAAATATCGAGCCCTATGCGAAGCTAGGCTGATAGAAAACTGTCCCATCCTTTCTCTGTATGAAATCCTGGATTCGGGCCTGGTTCGGACTAAAAGTAAAATTGCGTTTTTTATATCGAAAAATTTTCGCGCTCGCTTCGCTCGCCTTTTCAATAACTTTCTAAGGTATGACAAAGGTGACATTCGGATGACGACTGCAGCAACATTACTCTGTTGCAACGTTACTGCTGTAGTACTGTCAACTTCCGTGATAAAATGATGTGACTGATTTCCATACTAAAAGTAAAAATGTACAACTGTCTATCATATTGCGTTTTTATATCGAAAAAATTTCACGCTCGCTTCGCTCGCGTTTCAATCACTATCTTAGATATGATAAAGGTGACATTCGGGTGGCGACTGCAGCAGTATTAGGTACTCTGTTGCAACATTACTGCTACGGCACTGTCAATTTTCGTGATAAAATGATGTGACTGATTTCCATTCTCAGCTGTAATGCGGCATTGAACTTCTCTCAATTTACCAAAAAAATCAATGTAATCTTGATGACCCTAGGGAGAGGGGGCACCATGGTCTAGAAATGCTTAAAGCATCAAAATATCTTAATCCGGCACTGATTGTTAAAAATTGTGTAATATACATATATATGGAACGCGAGCCCGACTCGCACTTGGCGGGTTTTTTTTCAGATTACCTCAATTACCTCTAGTATACTACTTTTGAGGTTAGAACAACCCACCAAAACATTTAATGTAAAGTGTTGCCAAGACTAGTTGCATAAAGCTTTTACACTAAAAAGTTATCAGATCCCGTAGTAGGTACCAAGACTTTTACTCTGTCATTCCTAACTTTATAAGCTCTAACAGTATAAAGCCAACATCTTGGTCAAACAGTACGGCTTGGCCGTTTCGTTGGTGTCATACTCATATGGACAATCCCGTAATGACACTTTCAGAATTTGAAAGACCTTTGTTGCTACTTTGTACAACAAGTCCACTGAGGGAGTGTTTGTAAAAACGACATATCAGTTTATATAAACTACGATAATACAAGGTCATATAAGCAGGCATAATTTTAAAACATTTAACATTTAGGTTTTCATAAAAGTTACGTACCTATTTCTAGCGCCATCTGTGTATGTAGGGCCTATATAAAATAAGCCAGGAAAGTTATGAAAGTGAATTAAAGTTTATGTTGCACTGATAAAATCATTTTAAACAAATATTCTAAATATAATTATTCTCAAATTTCAGGAGCTGATACAAGCAGCCAGAATGAGTCTCTGCTGAGTCGCCGGCGCCGGACGTGCGTCGCGCGCCTCGGGCGTCTGACGTCTTCGTGTCAGTCGCCAATTGCAGGAGAAGATACGAATAGTTAGGTATAAAAGCTACTTTAGTCAACCTCGCCTCAGTACTGTTTGTATTGACTGAAATACAAGTAGCATATATGAGACGTTCGGACGTATCCGTGAAAATACGAAGGTAAAGGAAACTGCACTACATTTTTAGAACCTATTCACCTGTCAGTAAAATATTGAAAAGGAATGTTCATGAGTTTTATAATTTTCTTTCCTCCAACAGCTTCACATGGAGCAAATGTAAACCTTTTATGTTAATAATATCAGTAATGTCAAGGTACAACGCTCTTTAGATAATATTGCCATTCCTTTTACTCGAGCGGCCTGTGGGTTAACTATACGAAGCGAGCCTACAATGCATTAAAAGTGCAGTATAACAATGCATTCACAATGCTGTTGGGCTTACCTCGTAGATGTAGTGCATCTGGCATGTTTTGCGAAGCTAGAAGTTTTCTGGCAATCATGCGCAAGAAAATAGTATCTCTGCTAGGTCGAGTTAGAAGCAGTCCCAAACATACATGTTCGAAAAGTAGAACTCCCTTAGATCGTGTTTCAATTTATCGCCTCTCGTTGGCAATTAAGGTGGTTCGCTTTCCATACAAAAAACAATTAAGTACCTATAAAAATAAAAATAAAAAATAAATAAAAAAGCCTTTATTTCTAGTCATTTGTAGAGAAATGTAAGAAGGTTCATCGATTACATAATCTTATCTAGTTTTTTAGTATTACATTGCATTGTTTCTTATGTCAAAGTTATAATTAAGTACAAGGTGTATGTCAAGAAAAGCTTACATTTTATTTAGGTATTTACACTGATATAGTTAGTCGGACCAGAACCCCTCATCGGGTGAAGGCCTCCTCCAAGGACTTCCAGGTTTCCCTATTTAATGCAGTATGTTTCCAATTTATACCGGCTATTTTCTTAATGTCATCCGCCCAGCGGCTATTTGGTTTGCCTTTACGGCGTTTTCCTGTGGGCCCCTTCCAGGTAGTAGCTGTTAAGGTCCATCGAGAGTCTGAAAGCCTGGCAACGTGTCCAGCCCATCTCCATTTTTGAGTTTTGGCATGCTTTAAAGCGTCTATTAATTTTGTTATTGCTCTTATATTTATGTGCGGTATTTTTTGCACTCTTCTAATGTTTGTTAGGCTTCTTTCCATTGCTCTTTGACATGTAATTATTTTTGATTTTATTTTTGTAGTAAGCACCCAGGTTGGACTAGCATATGTCAATGAAGGCAAAATGCACATATCCATAACTTGTTTTTTTACTTTCATGTCCATATTACTTTTTAAAATTTCTTTTAGGCTCCAGAACTTATTCCAAGCAATTTTTATTCTACGGTCAACTTCCTGTTCATGCCGTTCACTGTTGAAAGATATCTGTTTGCCTAGGTAAGTAAAACTGTCGACGTACTCCAGAGGTGTGTTGTCGACTGTTATAGCCTTTTGTATGCTGTTGGTCATAAGCTTGGTTTTTAGGAAGTTCATTTTTAAACCTACTTTGGCACTAGCTTCGTGTAAAGTCTGTATCATGTGTTCCAGTTGGACTCCTTTTTCTGAAAATAATATTAAATCGTCGGCGAATCTCAGGTGGTTTAGATAATTACCATTTATATTTATCCCTAACTTTTTCCAATTAATGCTGCTTAATACGGTCTCAAGTACGGCTAGAAATAACTTTGGAGACAGCAGGTCGCCTTGCCTAACACCTCTCTTTATTGGTATGTCTTGCCCAAGTTTGTCTAATTGAACTTTACTAGTGCTATTTTCATAAATGTGTTTTATTATTTTTATATATGCTGGTTCTATATTGCACTGACTCAGAGCTTTCCATATAGATGTATGTGATATTGTGTCGAATGCTTTTGCATAGTCTATAAATGCTGTATATAAAGGTTGACGGTGTTCCTGATATTTTTCAATAAGCTGTTCCAGAATGTGGATGTGATCCATTGTTGAGTAACCACTCCTGAATCCGGCTTGTTCACAAGATTGATGTTTGTCAATTTTTTCACTTATTCGGGATAATATGATTGATGAGAATAGTTTATATATGCAAGACATCAGACTGATGGGCCTATAGTTTCCTATGTCCTTTGGGTCTCCTTTTTTGTATAGCAGAATTATATTTGACTGTGCCCATTCTTTAGGTGTAATTCCAGTTTTTAAAATAAGGTTAAATAGGTGTGCCAATGGTGTAGCTATCAAAGAAGTGGCAGTCTTTAGCATTTCATTAGTGATATTATCGGGCCCTGGACTTTTGCCAGTCTTTAAGTTTTTGATGTGGTTCAGTATAGCTATTTCGTCTATTACTGGGACTTCACTGGTACTTATGTTTGGTAAGTCTATTTGTGGTGTTTCTGGGTCTTGACAGCTGTATAAATTTTTATAGTAGGTTGTAGCTATTTCCAGTATTTGATCTCGAGATTGTGCAGTTTTTTCTGAGCTTTGTAGTTCTGGTATCCAATTTTTATGTGTTCTGAGTTCTTTATAGGCTTTTTTCAAACTACCAGCTGCATGAAGGTGGCTTTCTATTTTTAACTCTCTGTGTTTTTTATAATCTTCTTTTATGCTTTTACTTACTTTTTTGTAGATATAACTTAGCTCAGATCTTGTCTCCTTTGTTCTGGGTTTTATGCTCTGTAGTTCAGTTCTCTTTATTATTAGTTGCCTTGTAGCTTCTGATAGTATACTTTTGGGATTAGTGTTGGTATTTTTCTGAGAGTGCCTTATAGAGGTTTGGATACAGCTGATCAGTTTGTCGTGGAATGTTTGTGTTGAATCCTCTTGTGTTAGGGTCATCAGCGGTCCTCTCTGTTCTTCAAGGCAGGTTAAGTAGTCTTGTATTTCAGTTTCAGTCTGTAAGCTATTTTCATTTTTTTTTTCTATAGTTGTGTCTGCTTTTTTTTGGGTGATTAAGTATCCATGTTGCTCTTACAAATCGGTGGTCAGATGAAAACTTAACACTGTTGAGTATTTCAATATTGTTTATATTTTTCTTATGGTTTGTTAGGATAAAATCAACTTCATTTTTTATGGAGCTATCAGGTGAGATCCATGTCCATCTACGATTCTGATTTTTCATGAAATATGTGTTCATAATATTTTTTTTTTTTTCATAGCAATAGTCTATTAGTAGTTCGCCTCGTTGGTTCCGTGAGCCGTAGCCATGCTTTCCCATAATCAGGTATTCCTCTGGTCTAGGCTGTCCAATTTTGGCATTGAAATCACCCATAATGATCACTTGCTTGTCTGCCTGATCATATGCTTTGTTGACAGTTTCGTAGAAAATCTTTATTTGTTCATCGGAGGCATTTTCAGTTGGGGCATAGACCTGAATAATAGAAAGTTTGAGATTGTTAATCGACATCCTTAATAGAGCTACTCTTTCTGATAGTCCCTGAAAGCTTACTATGTTGCCTTTCAAATATTTCTTTATTATAAATCCTACTCCATAGAGTCCTGGTGTCTGGCCTGTGTAACAGAATATAAACTCACTGTGTTCTTCAATCTCAGTGCCTAGTCGACGGACTTCTGATAAGCCTATAATGTCATATTTTATAATTTTTAGCGCTTCAGAAAGTTCTAGCAATCTCTCGTATGTCCTAAGTGTCCTAACATTGTATGTTCCTATATGGAGTAAATTTTGCTTTTTGTTTTGAGTAGTGTTCTTAGTAGATGGTTTGGAAGTCTTACTTGTTTGTGTCCTTGGAGGGTGGCGGTCTAGCTCTCCCTCGGTGACCAACCGTGGTGGGAGGCGGAGAGGGGTTCTAGTTATAAGTTTTTTCGTTCGCTGTTGTTGTTATACACTGGTGTTGGCAGTTTTTGCGCTGGTGTTGGCGGCATCTGCACTGGTGGTGGTCTTTGTGCTGATTTTGTACTTGCTGCGTTGGCTGGGGCTGATCCAATAGGTGATGTCATGTAGTCTGTGATTGTGTATTTGTTTTTCTTGGGGGCTTGCGGGTTGACGCTTAGTGTATCGGGAACATTAATTTCATTCTCTTTGTCAGAACTCTGGCTTGGAGGCCTTGGAGGTGAGTATACGGAGTTAATATTTCGTTTTTTCAGGTTGTGTTCTGTATTGTTATAATGTTTCTCACTACGCTGGCTGGGGTTGTCCTTATTTTTTAATATAATTAGCTTGTCTTGCCTAATAATCACCTTGTTACCCTTTTCACGTTCTTGTTTCGCCTCTTCTTGAAGCCCTTTTCTCTTTTCCAATACTTTTTCTGTGAAATCTTCTTTTATATGCCAATTTGTTCCTTCTAGATTTTTCTTTTTCCATAAAACTTGAATTTTCCTGCCGAGCGTTGTGAATGTGATAATAACCGGCCTGGTTTTGTTTCCCTTCTTGCCTATCCTTCTCACTGCTTCTATATCTATTTCATAGCATTGTACTCGCATCGTGTTGTTGATGAATTGGAGGACGTTTTTTTCTAAATCAAAATAACTTCGTTCGTTTTCCGTTAAGCCGAACAAGATGATATTTCTCTGCCAGAGACGACGTTCTAGGTTTTCTATATGATTTTCTTGGAGTACTAGTTTATTTTCGAGGTCTAATTGTTTTTGTTCGATTGCGACTAATCTGTGGTCTAACCTTTCTATCACTTTTTGCGCGACCGTGTCTCCTAAGCATTTTATTTCATCGCTTTGCTTTTGTTGTTGATCTTGAATCGACTGTAATATCTTTTTCATTTCGTCCATGATTAAAGAAAGATATATCGATCTATAAATATTATCAATTAATTACTAAATTCTTATAAATGTCAAGTTTGTACAATGTCAATGTCTTTGCTCTGTTTTGCCGACAGAGTTCGTTAGTTTGTGCCAATTTTCCTGTAGGTAGCGCGCTGCTTTGTCGTGTGAGTTGCCGTATGGCCGTGAAGCGGTTCTTGATTAGTTTGAAGTAAGTAAAACAGGTGGCGCTGCCCGGTATGAGCTTGTTTTCTTTAGTGGGTGTTGTTAGATGGCGCTGTATTTTCACTTTGTCGATTAAATTATATTTAAGTTATTACTATCCGATAATTTGTCAGAGTGCATGATTAATTATTGTCTAGTAATTATATATAACTTCGTCACTATTGATTTTCTTAACTCAGTATCACTGCAGTAAAATATTGTTTTTTTTGGGTGTGGGTAGTCCTCTACTTCTAAAATTTTTTCACTGTATTTTGATCGCTTTGTCCAGTTTTATTGCGCATAACACCACTTATAATTCCTATTTTTGCACTTGAGTTCGGATAAGTATAACACTAGTTTAGTCAAGATCACTATATACGTCTATTCGGTTGAACTTTGAAGATTTACCGTTAGTCCTTTGTCTTCACTGTTTTCGTTTGAAACACTGTTGATTATAACACTGGCATTGAGTTTTTATAGTAATTCAGTCTCTTTCTTCGATCTGGATCAAATGGTCACATTTTTCGGCACTTTTGATAATAATTTTCATTTTTTCTGGCTATAAAATCACGAGCACAAATATAGAACGTCATGGCGGTGCGACACCAGCGCCCTCTCTTTTTTTAAGTACCTAATAGTGTGTAATTACTTAATATAACGCAATTGTTTTTTGTATGGAAAGCGAACCACCTTAACTATTCGCACAACGTTTTGTAGTTGCAGTAAGTACTTACATATAGCCGGTAAAATTTTCGAAATAGGTATGTATTTACGTACAGTGCTAATTGCCGCACATAGAATAATTAAAGTTTGATCAATCGGAATATGTTCATAAGTCACTTATTACATTTCGATTTATAAGTCTGTATTTTCCAGCTTTAGATGTGCATGACTGTATATGCACATCTAAAGCTGAAAAATGCTTTCATGAATACGTTTATAATTATGGCTAAATTATGTTAATAGGGACAAATGTATCATTTTCAACCAAAGGGGTACTTATTATCTGTTGTCAATAAGGCGCTAAGTATTTCCATAAAGCTTCAATTTGAAATCAGCCTCGTCGACAACCGACAATGTTAACCTTTTGGTTGAAAACGTCACAAATTATGGCGATAGAGAATAAAATGTTCTGTTGCCAGAGTGCAGCACTAGTAAAACCCGTAAACGAGTGAATTGCAAAAAAGTGTAGGTAACACAATGGAATATTCACAAAAATATGCAAGAATGTAACACAAAATGAAGAAAATGTATGTGTTTTTTTTGTGTTACGTCACACAAAGGAAGCCAAAATCGACGCCGCAATATTTTTCACGACGTGTAGAATAAAAGTGGCGTCGAATTCAGAAATCCGCAAATACCATACCGATAGCCAAGTAATTTATCTATAGAACAATGTTAAAACAGTAGTAGAAACGGTTAGCTTTGCAAACTTTTAGTAGATTGGTTTGGTTTTGGTAGATCTCTCGGTTTGGCATGCTTAATGCTCTTCACATCACCACAGACGGAGGTCGACAGTTCGAATCTGTCTTGTTCAACCAATTGATGGAGGCACATGCACGCATACGAACCACATATTACACTACCATCCTGGAGCTAATTGGATTATTTGCATTTACTATTATAGTATATACCTATGCCTTATTTTTACGCCTAAGACCCTATAAGCTTTTAACAAAAACCATTATTTATTTTATACCTACGGGCGGTTTAGCTCCCGTACCTACCTCTATTATACCTAGCCACGTGCTAAAGCAACAATGTCCTTTAAATCCGTATCCTGTATCGTGATAGTATTAAGATTCAACTCGTCTACATTGAGGTGGTCGATCGTCCTAAATACATTACCAAAACATGTTAACTCGTATGAGCTGTTACATAGATTTGAACCTTAATACTATCATGATAATTTTTTATTAATATTTTTAAATAATTTGTTAAGCATATTTACACTTGCAAATATAATTTGCAGCATTCTAATATTATGCTATGGTAAACATATAACATGTTATATATTCGCGATTCATGTCGACAGCCCTATTGTCAGGCCCCCTCCCGCAGCGGCGGGCGCAGCTCGGCCACCCGCGCCCGCCCCCGCCCCCGCCCCCGCCCCGCAGTAATAGTTATTTGTTTTACAAGGAGGCAAAGTTGTTGTTCAATCGCTCGTGCTAATATTGATACCCGAGCAAGCGAAAGATTCCAAAATTGAACCAATAGCGTAGCGAGTGGGTAAAAAAATGGAATCTTGAGCGTTGCGAGGGTTTCAAAGCGCGAGGGTTAAACAAAATTTGCCCCCGAGTGAAACACAAAATTTTTCACCACACCAACCCGAAGCAAATATTAAATGTAAAATATCAAAGAAAATCAAATCCAAATGAATGTTATTAAATATTTATCATCCAAAATCATCATTTAAAAGTCAATTCTACCAGCAAACATAAGAAAACAACTCAAAATTTACATTTGATTACTTTGCCTCACATGTGAATAAAATGCAACTTTGTTATCAGTTTTTGAAGTGCAAAGTAAGCCTTTCCGAGCTGGTGTGGTGAAAAATATAATGTTCTAGTGCTGAAACGTATCACTATCACTGATTAGTTAGAACAACATGAACCTCATAGAACCCTCTTTCAAGTGCTATTGAAAGAGGCGGCTATACAGGGCCTGGGGCCTAGGGCGGCGAATAGTTATTTACGATACAAGTGCGGAAAAGAGGAAATTCGAACGAGTGGCGATAAATTAAAACACGACCGAAGATTTGCAAATTACCTATTCGCACGTGTATCGTACAACGTTTTACAGTACATGGCCCTTTAAACTTTTGACATACGCACGAAAAGTGCTATTTTACGCACTAGTGCGGGAAAATAGGACCATATGTACTTTAAATGATATTTTTATTATAAATTTGTATAAATATATGAATGTCATTAGTCATTGCCTACATTAAATGTACTTAATCTATGCTTCCATAAATATATTTACTATCATTATCAATATATTACAAGACGTTGCACATATGTCGTTGTTTCACTTATATGCACACCAATATAGCCTAATATAACTGGAAAGCCTGGCAGGCTAATCTTTTAACACGTTGGCTGCCATGAACATTGAACATCACCGTTGGGATCACGTAATCTTCTCTGTGTGCCCATGAGCATCACCAGTGGAATCGAAAGCTCGTTACCTCTTTATTGACCTCAGTAATATAGTGATGCTGGGATCACTAAATTTGTAAGGGGCGTGGGAGATACACTTTAGGTGAAGGATGGTGGGCAGGCAATGTGTTTAATACTTCGTTTATTTTTGGTAGGCTTAATTTTGCTGCCCTTTTTAGTAGTTTCGGTCGGACACTACACAAAACCCATTGCGGTCCGGTCCAGGCGCCATAGTGACGATGACGAGCTATTCATAAAAACTGAAATCTCTAAACTACTCGAAGACGGTATCATCGAACACAGTGTATTTCCCTGGCGGGCACAAGTTCTAATTGCCGGTGGAGGTCTACATAAGAAGAGGATGGTAATCGATTATTCTCAAACCATTATCAAATAGGGTATAGTTAGACCGTAAAAAGTCTGCAGCGATTTTGATAGCCCACGCAGTGCAAGTGTCATTTAAAACGTCAATCTTCTATGAAATTATGACTTATACATAACACTTACACTGCGTGGGCTATCAAATCCGCTGCAGACTTTTATTGGTGCGACTATAATTGCGTCAGTTTATCGTCCGGTGTCAGTTTCCGTCCACTTGACGGATTAGTAAATAATAAATTTCATTTATTTATAATTTGCTACTTGCGAAATATATTTTTATGTAGATAGATAAATTGTTTAGGTATTAAGGATCAAAGAATATAATACTCACTATTTATTTATTTATTTATATTTATTTATATTCAAATTTCGTCAAATGGACGGAAACTGACACCGGACGAAAACTAGCACAATGACCCTATACTGAATTGGATGCATTCCCATTGCCAAAAATAGAAACAATTGTCGCAAAAGCAGCACAATACAATTATTTCAGTCAAATTGCTTATCACCATTCAAGTATACAGGATGTCCAGTAATTAATGGACAACGTTCTAACCATCGGCCCTGTCGATTACATTACAAAAAATTACATTGTACTCTAACATTTTCAAGAAGTCTGGTCGCTTGTGGTGAAAAAAAATGTATGGAGAACAGAGTGCCCAACTTTCTTAAAAATAGTTTATCTAATACTGATTCTAAAATGGTATCACACATGCTATTTACATTTCTACAAACAAAAATATGGCCTAGATGGTGATTAAAGTGAAGTATGGTGCTAACTAATAAAAAAGACATAAAAGTGTGATTATCTCGAAAACCACGAAACTTTTACTAGACCTATAAGTGCATTTTCTGGACCAGCCTAAGGTGCCCTGCCGATGGTTGGAAGGTTGTCCATTAATTACTGGACACCCTGTATGTATAAGTACCTATTCTACAAAAAGAACGAATATACACCGCGTTTGAAGCAAACGGTAAATTATATGGTACCATGTACCATGGTATATCAGTTCGGGGTCACCAACGGTGTAGCGGCTTTCCAGCCAGAGCTGGGCACCGTTAATCAAAAAGTTAACTTCGTTAATCGTTAATCCGTTAAATAAAAAGTTAACTTCGTTAAACGTTAAACGTTACTTTTCAAAAGTTTTAACGGAAGTTAAAGTTAATCGTTAATCGTTAACTCGAAATCGTAAATATACGCAATAAGAAATAAAACTAGGAGAAATAATCATAAATTTTGATTTTTATTAAAGACTAATCTACTAATTAATAATAGCATAGCCAATAAAAATATTATTCGCTAGCATCTGCCATAAGGTGCATGTTCCCCTTCATGAACATGAGCATATTAAAATTGTCGTCTTATAGCGACGCCCGTTTTGGAGAAAAAATATCTTTTCCCGCCGAAAACAGGCGTTCCACAGCAGCACTCGAAGGTATACTAGTGATTATATTTGAGGCAGCGCGCGGCCTTGGTGTGAGTAGGTACTTAGGTATTAACGATTAACGGACTTAAGAAAAGTTAACGGAAGTTAACAAGTCCGTTACAGGTTTTTAAAGTTAACTTAAAAGTTAATCCGTTACTCGAAATCTTAACTTCGTTAATTAACGATTAACGGATTAACGAGTTAATGCCCAGCTATGTTTCCAGCGTACTCTGAACTACATCTAAAGAAACTTTTAGCCCCCATGGCAGAAAAGCTGCGAATAGAGAAGAGTTCCGGACTGTGGTAGCCGACATCCATAGAGGATATGGCACCTAAAGAATTTGCGAATTACAGTTTTCGCGGTGGGCCCCCTGGAAACCAAACGCCAGCCTTAAGTGGTATCCAGACGGGACTGATAAAATCGGTCGATTTGATCAGAAATGAAATTGGCGTCTATCTCCAATTCAATCACCAATTTTAGATTTATGGTGATATTAATTAAAGCCCCTGTATAGTCAGGGTTGGGCAGTATTTCAATTACATGTATTTGAAATACGTATTTGAAATACATTTTAGTATTTTGTATTTGTATTTCAAATACTACCTGGAAAAGTATTTTGTATTTGGTATGTCAAATACTGAACTCACATGTATTTAGTATTTTGTATTTCAAATACTTCAAGCATCAAAATACATTTCTACGAAATACATTTTATTAAATTCTATGATCCTAAAATGGAACGTTTTTTTTTTAAATATAATGTACAACTTGTACGAGGGCAAATAGGTACAATGCGCGAGCGAGCTATTGTGCGCGGAACTTTTCGTCAACAGCCAGGGGATAGGGTCATTGCAGTAGTTTCCGTCCATGCTCTAGTTTTCGACCACTTGACAGATTAGCAAATAATATATTTCAGTTTTAATTTACTATTTGCGAAATATAATTTTTTATATGTGGACAGATATATTGTTTAGCTATGGATTGAAATCAGTCCAAATTTGTGCAGCAATGTAGATTTATATTCAAATTTCGTCAAGTGGACGAAAACTAGAGCTGGACGAAAACAAGCGCAATGACCCAATAAGTTTTTAGGAAAGGATATTCGTTAAAAAAACTAAATGATTAAACAAAAAAATGAAAAGTATTTTGTATTTGAAATACATTATTTTAAACACTGTAATTTGTATTTTGTATTTCAAATACCAGTCACCAAAGTAATTTGTATTTGGTATTTCAAATACTTTTAAAAATGTATTTTGTAATTTGTATTTGAAATACGTGGAAGCCAGTATTTTGCCCAACCCTGTGTATAGTTCGTAGTTTTGTAACAGAGCCCGAGCTAATCCTATTGTCTATTGTCAAGTAAAACCGCTCGTGCCACGTGCCACAACCACCTGCATAAAACCTGCGTACTTCGGTTACTGAGTGCTGGCGAGTCGAACACTACAGAGCCAGTCTAAAATGTGTCATCGAGATGCGTAACAAAGGCGCGTTATCGGAGAGCGCACCTACACTGGTTTTTTGAGCGTTGGACTAGCCCGCGCTCAGGTGTCAAATAGAATAAGTATGACCCTTTTTTGCAGGTAAGAGCACGTGCGGTTTTACTCAACAATAAACAATAGGATTAGCCGCCGGGCTCTGTTACAAAACTACGAACTATACACAATGGGTCAGCGCCGGCCACTCCAAGGGACGCATTTGTGCGTTAGAGGGAGCAAGTGTTATTCAAACTTCTATGAAATTATGACGTTAAATGACACTTGCACTGCGTGGGCTATCAAATCCGCTGCAGACTTTTTTTGGTCCGACTCTATGAATTTTACACGCTTTGGAATGAAAATTGTCGAGTTACGAATTTTTTTCAAAAAAATGTATGGAGCAGGAACAAGAAATCATTATTAAGTACTCAAGAACCGCAAAACAAACCGTAATATCCTCGCAGATGGTTATACTACGAATTATTTGTGATTTTTTGGCATATTACATATATCCGTCACGGGTGCGGCTTTTTAAAAAAAACATTAATTGGTACTATGGAAAAAGCACGAAAACCAAAGTCAACTGTTGAGATATTTTGATTTTTTGTACCGGCTCCATACATTTTGTTTGAAAAAAAATCATAACTAGTATTTTCGACTCAAATCGTCTGAAACTTACAACTTAGCATAAACATACTGGGCAAAACCCATTTCAGTCAAAAAAATCTTAATATGTTGACTTTGGTTTTTGTGCTTTTCCCATAGAAACAATTAATGATTTTAAAAAAAGCCGCACCCGTGACGGATATATGTAGTATGCCAAAAAATCACAAATAATTCGTAGTATAACCACCTGCGAAGATATTACGGTTTGTTTTGTGTTTCTTGAGTAAGTAATAATGATTTCTTGTTCCTGCTCCATACATTTTTTTGAAGTGAAAACTTCTTTAGCGGCGCTGAGCACTTTTTGAGGTGGGGAAAAAATGATAAACTCGATACAGCGTAACACATAACGCGTAACGTAACGCTGACGTCATGTGTCACGCACAATGTTATTCACCAAAGAACTTTAGTCATAACGTATCATAATCAGGTGAATTATTTAAAACTGGAACTTTTATATTAAGCAATAAATCTTGTACGGGCTGAAATACGAGAATCTCACAGTTACATTCTAACTTTATATCACTCCAACATAATTCAATAAAGCTACATCTTGATAAAATCGCTAATAAAAGTGAAAACTCAAAATATCATGACCAAATATATTTAGATGCGAGGTCTGCAAGGTAACTTTACAATTTATATTCGAATTTTAAACAATTAACGCTATAAATTTAAGCTCACTGGCCAGCAATTTCGGAACTAAAGTTTTTCAATAGAAAGGAGGATGGGTCAATTATACATAGTGCTGCAGACATTTTGGACTAGTCATTGAGTTTTCACTTCTGTCGGCACTCCAGGAGTGCAACCCGATTTTTTTTTTAATTCGTAACTCGACAACTTTCATTCCTAATCGTCTAAAATTCATAGGTTACTATAACAATGCCTAGCAAAACCTATTTCAATCAAGAAAACATAAACCATTCACGTCGTAATATAAAACTATAATTTATTATACGTTACCTTATCCTGATCCTTGTCCAAAATTCCGAATTATCCGTTATAATGTAATCCTTTAGTTCCGTTTCCCCGTTTTACTCGTTTGGCTGAATGCGCCCGGAGCCCGAAGCCATTAAAAAAAAAAAAAAAAAAAAAACGGTTTCTAAGTCAAAGAAAGCCTAATTTCAGCCCACAGTGTGGCGTCAGTCCTCACAAATTGGTATTCAACCGTCCGCACCTCATTTTATCGGTAATATCGGTCAATATCGGCGGTTGAATTCGGCGAGCCAAGTTGGTGTTTGCATCCGCACCTCGTGATTCGGTCGGGCAATTTAATCAGATTGGCGAAAAATTTACTAGTCAGGATCTGGTCAGGATACGCCTTTAGCCCCCATACCCACGGGCGCTTTTACAACGCGCGTTAAAAAAGCGTTTGAATGACACAAATAGATACATGTGTATTTATTCACACGACAGCGGTAGCGCTTTTTATCACGCGTTGTTAGATTTTCGACTTACCTAAGCCTTGGTCGTTAAATCGAATTTAGAGTGCGGACAGATTCAAACGCTTTTTTAACGCGCGTTGAAAAAGCTCTCGTGCAATGGGTCCGTCGTTGCGACCGGCTGTAACGACCGATTTGTAAAAATGCATCGTTACATTAGGTCCGTGTTCTATGTTTAAGCCGAGTATAAGCCCCTTTAGCAATCACCGCTACCTGATTGAATCAAATTCAAATTTTTCAGTTATGACACTTATAATGGGACCAACTTCGAAATCACTTAAGTTTTATTGGCCGTTTCATACATTTTGATCGAATGGATGTCGACGTTTTCTATGGGAAGGCCAATATTTTTTTTGGGATTTCGGGGTTGGTCCGATAGAAAAAGTTGTTCAGTATGACCCAGTATGACGGGCGTAAGCCATAATGCTATGTTGGGGGCTGCAATAGTCAGGGGCGTATTTACCCTAGGGCCAAGGGGGCCATGGCCCGGGGCGGAAGGCCGCGGGGGGGCGGCGAAGCCGCACCCTCGCGATTTTTTCTGGGCGCCTTTTATAATCAAACTTAGCTATATTTTTTATTATATTTTAATTGACATTTAAATTAATAAACAAACGAACGCTTCAAACCCCACCAATTGCTTAAAATATCTACCAACAAGTACCTAAATTAAGCAACATTTTCGTTCAAGAAGTATTAGTACGTCGCAGTGCCGGATTTACCACTAGGCTGAGTAGGCTGAAGGGGTAAGTAATAGAACGTATACAATCCTATAATATATTGCTCAGAATATATAAATTCAATTAGTATAATTTTGAATGGCATAACGTGCAATAAGTATAACGCGCGATACGTATAACAATGAATTCTATAATTTTATAACGTATAATGAACTTTACATATAATATCGTTTATGATAAGTATAAAAAGGTATAACGTTGAAATAATATAATATACAAAACAAATACCACGCAATAAACCTAACCTTTTATTTTTCTGGGGGGTAACAGTTCTAACCTAACCTAATACTTTTCTGGTAGCAGTTTCTTTCTCTGAGGGGTCACAGTTCTAACCTAACCTAACCTACTTTTATGGTAGCAGTTTCTTTCTCTGAGGGGTCACAGTTTTAACCTAACCTAACCTACTTTTCTGGTACCAGTTTCTCTGAGGGGTCACAGTTCTAACCTAACCTAACCTAACCTACTTTTCTGGTAGCAGTTTCTTTCTCTGAGGGGTCACAGTTCTAACGTAACCTAACCTACTTTTCTGGTAGCAGTTTCTTTTTCTGGGGAGTCACAGTTCTAACCTAACCTAACCTACTTTTCAGGTAGCAGTTTCTTTTTCTGGGGAGTCACAGTTCTAACCTAACCTAACCTACTTTTCTAGTAGCGGTTTTTTTTTCTGGGGAGTCACAGTTCTGACCTAACCTAACCTACTTTTCTGGTAGCAGTTACTTTTTCTGGGGAGTCACAGTTCTAACCTAACCTACTTTTCTGGTAGCACTTTCTTTCTTTGAGGGGTCACAGTTCTAACCGAACCTAACCTACTTTTCTGGTAGCAGTTTCTTTCTCTGAGGGGTCACAGTTCTAACCTAACCTACTTTTCTGGTAGCAGTTTCTTTCACTGAGGGGTCACAGTTCTAACCTAACCTAACCTACTTTTCTGGAAGCAGTTTCTTTTTCTGGGGAGTCACAGTTCTAACCTAACCTAACCTACTTTTCAGGTAGCAGTTTCTTTTTCTGGGGAGTCACAGTTCTAACCTTACCTAACCTACTTTTCTGGTAGCAGTTTCTTTTTCTGGGGAGTCACAGTTCTAACCTAACCTAACCTACTTTTCTGGTAGCAGTTTTTTTTCTGGGGAGTCACAGTCCTAACCTAACCTACTTTTCTGATAGTAATTAGTTTCGGTGATCTATGAAATACTGAGCTATCCAAATAATTTTACTGATGTTTTGTTCAGATACTTATATGAGATGTTATTCATTATTTTAATTTATATGCATAATGAATTTTATATTAAATGTAATTAGTTTATTTGTATGTTATACCAAACAGCGGTATGTATATTGTATGTTATATTATTTTTATGTTATACTAATTGAAAATATAGATTTAGTGCATTATACATAAGATTAGTATACGTTTTGAACGTTTGTAAATTGAAATTATATCAAAAGTTCGTATTCATTATGACACGCACCCAGGCTGAAGCCTAGGGCGGCAGATTTTAGGGGGCGGCAAATTTGGGTCAAAAAAATATTTTATTTGCTGTTCAGATAGGGTCGACCAGAATTTTGTCGCTCCCCTATTTATTTGTAAAATTTAAATAACAAGCATTATTTGCCGATTTTGCCGCCCTCTGTCATGTCAAGACCCTTTATATTGAGACAGACAGACGGCCGGACGGACAACAAAGTGATCCTATATGGGTTCCGTTTTTTTTCCTTTTGAAGTACGGAACCCTAAAAATGTACCTACTATTTTCTCGAAAAAATTTCGCGCTCGCTACGCTCGAGTTTTCATTTACGTACCTACATTATTTTATTACTGACCCATCTCACTACATTGGGCGGTTCTTGTGTCTTCGTGGTATTGAATCTCACTAAATTGTTCCGATCCCATGATTCCCATGCCGAAACTCAGTACAGATAGAGTGCTCTCGATATCAGATACAAATACAATACTTTTCATGACTTTCCAGCACCACAGAGTGAGGGATAATGCCGATAATGGTAGGGCCTGTGTAATACGCATTCCTACTACTGTCGTCTGCATAGCAATGATTATCATTGATATGCAGCAATGACAGCACAGAACCTAGTGCAACGCCAGCGGTGATGTCCGCACTATCGGAGCAGCTTCCGTCTACTATACGGCTCATGTGCGTCTACCGGAAAAAAAGCTAGCGATCCATTTGTATAACATAGTCCCTCGCGCAGACTCGATGCCAGACCCGACCGAACTCCTTAGCTATATCCAGCCTGACTGCCAATGCCTCACCTTAATTCTCAATGGCCAAAACCCAGCAGTACCCACCGGTCGCCGATCAGATCAGGCAAATATAACGAGGTCGCATCGTCATTTAGTGACAAAAACGGCCCATATAAATCTGTATCGAGAATAGTGACATTAGTGACGTCACCTTTCTGCACTCAAAAGAATAAAAAATTATATACGTTCCACTATCAGCGAAGAGCGCCTGAATAGCTTAGCTCTTCTTAATATAGAAGCTGAGCTGACAAACGTTTTAAATTACGACAGCGTCATTGATGATTTTGTCAACCAATTTGTACATAGGAAAACAATGTAAATGCCTATGTGAGTATATGGTAAATGTTTAGTTTTTTTTTATTTCACACCCCAAAGGTACTTGTTGCAGGTTTTTTTTTCTTAAATAAAATACTTTATCGTCACTGATGAAGGGGGGCGGCAAATCAAAATGGCCCGAGGCGCCAAATTTGTAAATACGCCTCTGGCAATAGTGTCCTGGCTGCTCCTTCGTCGGATGCTGCCGTGGCGCTATTGCAGCTTGTACGAAAGGCTTTAGTATATAGAATAAGTTAGTTGTAAGAATGTATAAATTTGTAGTTTTTTATGGAGCGACAAGTTCACCTCGGTGACAAGCTCTAAAAATAAATAGAAAAAAAAGTATGACGGGCGGCTATACTAATCCGTAGACACATATTATTAATCTGTGAGCTAGTTCAGCTAATATTTCACGTGCATCTGTTATTTGTGCACGCTTTTTGGAAATAATTATATCTATGGCGTCAACAATCGGAATCTTTTTTTGAGTTGAGGGATTGCGATGTTGAGGCTTGATTTTTGATCTGAAAGAAATTCAATCAAGATTAATTTTATCATGAGCAATCCAAGCTATTCAATAGCAATACACAACAGTATAAGCAAGTTTATTTTTATTCCGTCGTATTTGTATGATATCCTTTAAACTCTTGTCAATTAAAGGCATATCCAGATTAGTCATGTTTTCGCCAATCTGATTCAATTGCCCGATCGAATCAGGAGGTGCGGACGCAAATACCAATTTGGCTCACAAATTCAACCACCGATAATGACCGATATTACCGATAAAATGAGGTGCGGACGCAAGGAATACCAATTTGTGAGGTCAGTATTTTCGTTCTGGGGCATTTATTCAGTTTCATCATCATCATCATCATCTCAGCGATAAGACGTCCACTGCTGAACATAGGCCTCCCCCTTTTTTGGGGGGTGAATGCCATAATCGCCACGCTTGGCAAGCGGGTTGGCGATCGCAGTCGAGTACACCGAATTTGAGGGACGCTGCTGCCCGTCCACCGATGGTCTTGGACGTGGTTTAAGGACATACCCGTTTATTCAATTTAGAGGGCTCTAATATCACCATAAATCTAAAATTGGAGATTGACGCCAATTTCATTACTGATCAAATCGACCGATTCGATCAGTCCCGAAGGAATAAGGAAGTCTTCGTTAAATAATACAAAAAGAGAGTGTGTAACTCAGAAACTTAGGTCAGCTCCAACGGTCTACTTCTGTTAAAAACTATTAATAAGAATTCTCTGTAAAGGCTTCGTCACACAGGCGCGTTTTCCGGGCGGCGCGTGAGCGGGGCGCGCCGCGTAGCTAAAGCCCCTCATTCACACTCCTACCTTGTCGTCCGCCTCGCAGGACTACGGCGTAAGATATAGCTCACACACCATCCTACGTTGTAGTCCGCCTCGCAGGACTACGGAGCAAGAAATAGCTCACACACGGTACTAAGGGCCTACCGCGAACCACGTTGGACGTGCTGCCTCCCTGTCACACTTACGTACGAATTTACACGCGCGACAGAGGGGCAAAACGTAGAACGTGGTTCGCGGTAGGCCCTCTGTTTTGCCGTCCATCACCAGTACTGATTCGTTTCTCACAAGTGTCGGTCTGTGGTCGGTCTACTTACTCTTGAAAATGTTAATCCTCCACACTCGTGCGCGAATCGCGGCGCGAAGCCGCGAACGCGAGTGTGGAGTCGATTTTCGCAGACAGCGAAATCGACTCCACACTCGCGTTCGCGGCTTCGCCCGCTATTCACGCGCATAGTCTGGAGGGGGCTTTACGTGCAATTTAAAAAAAGAAAATAGCTCTTCTGCTATGTATTTTCTTGTTATTGGATAAAAATAAAAAAGAGTGTGGGAAAAGAAACTGCTAAAAATTCGCCAGAGAACGTCATATTTCTTAAGTATTGGTAATAATTGTTGCAATGCCTATTCCTCCATTGTTTGTTGGAGTAATTGGGTGATTTCTGGTCCAAAAACAGCGATTCCTTTACAAATTTCAACAAAATGGCGCGCACTGTTGTTATACCTACGTCAAACACGGTAGTCCTCAACGTAGGACGACAAGCCACACACAATCCTACGCGGCGGACTACAGCGGTGGGCGGGGCTTGTAGGATTTGTAGGACCCAAGTGGCATCCTACTTGAGTTTGTAGGACGGCTCGTAGTCCGCAACCCCCATACACAATCCTACCCAACGAGGCGGATTACGAGGCGGACTACAAGGTAGGAGTGTGAATGGGGGGCTTAACAGACTATCGCACCGCACCGTGACCTTGGAGTGTCGCACCCATAAGTGAGAGCGAGAAACGTATATCTCTTTTCTTTGTCAGTAGAAAAAGGCGGCATATTGGAAAAATAGAGGCGCGAAGGGATATCGTCCCATAGAAAATTTTAATTGCGCGCCTTTTTTTACTGACAAGATTTGCTTGACCACCTATAGCTACTTTACATATAAAACGCTCACGCCCCGCTCGCGCGCCACCCGTAAAACGCTCCTGTGTGACGAAGACTTAATTATAGTTCGTCAAACCAATTTGACAGTCAGTAAGCCCCCATTCGCACGACAGCGTTTTCAACGCGCGTTCAAAAAGCGCTTGAATCTGTTCGCACTCTAAATTCGACTTATCGACCAAAGCTTAAAGTCTAAAATCCAACAACACTGGATAAAAAGCGCCACCGCTGTCGTGTGAATACATAATTGGTTATCCATTTGTGTCATTCAAACGCTTTTTTAACGCGCGTTGAAAAAGCTGTCGTGCGAACGGGGCCTAAGAACCAGGAAAACTATACTCATTTAAAATCCTGTAAAGTAGCTAACACACTATCGCACCGCACCGCGACCTTGGTGCGTCGCACTCATGAATGAGAGCGAGAAACAGATATCTTTTTCTCGCCCTCACTTACCGGTACGAAAGGTCGCGGTGCGGTGCGATAGTGTGTTACTACTTTAAATTCGCAAATTGCAGGCACCTTTTTCTGTCATTTTATTCTAATTATAGCTGATCAAGCAAATCTAATCAATAAAAAAAGGCGCGAAATTCAAATTTTCTATGGGAAGAGATCCCTTCGCGCCTAAATTTTTCAAATTTGCCGCCTTTTCTACTGACCAGATCTGCTTGACCAAGTATACATTTCATGGATCGGACAATTTGATTCCGTCTGGAAAAAAAATATATCTCTTTCTCGCTCTTACTTATGCGTGTGACGCACCAAGGTCGCGGTGCGGTGCGATAATATGTTAGCTACTTAACCTTACCATTATCTGCTTATTTTTTGCGCATGGCAACATTATTGAATCGTAAACTTAAAAATCGTCGCCCATCCCTAGAATATCACTCTATGTGTCAAATATTTATAGTCTGTGGCGTGGAGCGAAAAGTGGACGCCAATTATTGGGCTGTACATTCTTGGGTTGAGCAATCCCGGGTCGAGCATTCTCGGTACGGGCCAATAATATGCGACCAATATTCGGCGTCCACTAAATGGATTCGTATTATTGGGTCGTGTATTATTGGGTTGAGCGTTATCAGGGTGTACAAGCTCGGTCCGTGCCAATAATATGAAGCCACTCTTTTAACAGGGCAGTAGTGTACAACCCAATAATACGCATCCAAAAAAGTGGACGCCAATTATTGGGCTGTACATTATTTGGTCGTGTATTAACCGGACTCAATAAAATAAAGCCGTGTCCGTGTCTATGGTATGGGTATCTTGTCTATGATTCATCGACCGGAAGTCGGAATGTCACCTACAATAATGTACAGCCAGAATAGTACGGCCGGATAATGAGGAGCAAGGTCGCGGTGCGGTGCGGTAATCTATTACGGCTTTAAGATAGCAGAGCTGTCTTGACGGATTTAACGGCTCTATTTAGGTTGAAACTTAATTTCCGTTTCTATCTAGTACTTGCCTACTTATTTTCGTCTCATGACATCTACCTACTTATAGGAGTCGATTCGAGCAAGGGCTGTACAGTGATAATAGCACCTTTCGGCATTCGTAGGTGCACAGTGAACTTTCTATTCCTCAGTCCACCAATTAACAGATGTCAGGTGTGCGGTAATAAAGATTTTGCACCGATTTAAATAGAACACAAAATGAGGGAGGCTTTTATTACATTATGAACGTCATATTTTTTTACAACTATAAAATACCAAAAACATGGTCTTAAATTTTGTATATTCCTACGTACATAAGTATATAATGTAATGTCATAATTTCTTATCGCTAAATGGATTAACTATAGGTAGGTACTTAACCTGTTGGTTAGAATCTATCATTAAGTTTAATAATAATTTGCGTTTCAACAAAACAGCAAAACTGATCTATGAATAGGTAGGTAGGTACTTACATACCTATGTATATCTCTAATAACTACCTCTACTAGAGATTGGTGAGAAATTCTTGTCATCTTTGTGCATATATTAAAGACCACGAAGCTGTATTGCTTCACTGAATCACTGCTTGAAATGTTTCTCTCATCTCTCAGTAGTCTGCCAACCACTGTCGTGTTTACGCGCGCGCCACACAAATCCACCCGAGATATAACGCGCCAAATAACTTACGGAGAAAATACTTGACGAGAAAACGTTTAAAAACATGTGTAGCCGATTTCAATTCTAAAATAAATCAAACAAGGAGATCATAATTATATTGACATTAACTTTAAGATTGATTTTAAACTGAATATTCAAGGCGGTGATATTTTGGTACCAGGGCAAACTGCCAGATTGTCTTTACACTATCAACAGCATGATGCATTTTACTAATATCACGTAAATAATACAAATTAGACACGTATCCAGTTTACTTTTAGTAACTTGTTAATTTAAGGCGTGTGTAATAAAAAATAGCCTAAATTTAAATAAATGTAGCACACAAAACACATAAAAAGTTATAAAAAGCGGAGAACTGCCGGTTAATTATGATAATGTCAATATTATGCAATTAATTGGTACGAAGCACGCCCGACTGGTTTCGGTCACGGATTTTGACGCTCAGTGAAACTATAGTGCGATAAGATGGAGATGTCCTCGTCGGAACAGCTCGAGCCAGCTGGTGTTGACGCTGCCAGTCCTGGCAGGAGAGCGGCTGTTCCTAAAATCCCACTGGCTCTGAGGCTGTGGAGCCTGCTGCAGCCACTGGCAAGGTTTTGGGGATTGATCACGGCTGTTGGTAAGATACTGGCATATTTCAGGAGGACCCTTTATGACAGTTTTTGACTGGGATCAGTATTCTACGTATGAACTACCTACCTACTGATAGCACTTAAAAAACAAAAAACTAACGTGCTTACATAATTCTTTAATTCTTACCTACTTTTTATAATTAATTATAAATTAGGTAATTAGGTACCTATGATACTCTTAATTACTTACCTAATTCTAATGACAATATGCTTTCCATTTAGGTTATTCGACCGCATTGGATTCCACGTCATATACCTACCTATTTCTTATTTTTGTTTAATCTAGGTAGGTAAATAAAATAAAATCCATAAAACATAATAAGTCGGTACCTACTTATATAAAGAAATTGGATTTGAAAATTAGGGCCGATTTTTTGTGTTTGTTGTCGAATTCCTGTTTCCTTCAGATTTTTATTAAAATTTAGTGGTTAGATAGAGTTCCGTATTCTGTACAATATAAGCGCAATTTCATCGTATGTCCAAACTTCCGCTAAGTTACGTAAACATAAGTATGATATCTTCGTATATAAACTCAGCGGAAAATTACATACCTTTTTATTTAGAATAATCAGGAAGAGGAACATTTCAAACTTATCAAATTTTATCCAAATCTGACGAAAAAAGATAAAGAATAAAGAGATAGCTACAACTTATTTATTTTAACAACGTTCACCCGGAAGTTTCTCAGGCACTTTTAGATTATAGAGAGTATACCTAGCTCATTCATCCAAACTGACTCTTTGAATAACTAAAATGTCTACTTGGGAAAGAGCTTTTTAACTGAATTATCGCCGTAAGCCCGCGCACCTTCGACAGACATGAACAGATTGCAGTGAGCCTTGCCAAACTGCATAAATATTATTTTAAATTTTATCATAATTTACTGCTTTTGCTTTTCGTTTCAGCGTTTTCCCAGTTATATTCTGAATTCATAACGAGTTCGGTATCCGCTCGCTTTTTACGAAAACGACTGCTATCTATTTATCGTTCTATAGGTATATTTATCGTTCTCTGTTTCAAAGCGGGTAATTTCATAATATGCAAAACAGCATTTTGTCATAATCATCAGCAGGCTGAATAATGAGCGTTTTAAGGCGTTTTTCATCATTATCTTCTACAGCAAATATTGTCATAAGAGGTGACGAAAGATCGTAATCATCCCTATTGTCCCTTAATTATCAGCGCGCGTCATCGTACCTACCAACATTGTACCAACCTATTGTAGTTACATATGTTCATACATTGTGGAAATGTATAAAGGAAAACTGATAAGAAAAATGCATCGCGCCACTTCCGACGTTATCGTAATTTTCGTTATCTTGAGCTGTCTTGAGTATCTCACGTGTGTGTCACTCGTGTATTTTCGGTGCGATAGTCGGGAACCACTTTTATCTTTTGTACTTGCAAGAACGGTTGAGAGGGAGATTACGATTTTAGATGTTTGTGGTATGTGGTAGGGCCCTCAGGGGCCCATTTCACAAGCACTTTTCAGGGGCACTTGTGATCCACAAACGGAAGTCCCTATTGAAGTCCTTTCATTAGAAAGAGGGTTCAGTTTGTTTTACAAGACAGCTTTCGTGACACGGGCACCGATATTTAAATTCCTAATCATAGTTTTTAGGGTTCCGTACCCAAAGGGTAAAACGGGACCCTATTACTAAGACTTCGCTGTTCGTCCGTCCGTCCGTCCGTCCGTCCGTCTGTCCGTCCGTCCGTCCGTCTGTCCGTCCGTCTGTCTGTCACCAGGCTGTATCTCACGAAGTGTGATAGCTAGACAGTTGAAATTTTCACAGATGATGTATTTCTATTGCCGCTATAACAACAAATACTAAAAACAGAATAAAATAAAGATTTAAACGGGGCTCCCATACAACAAACGTGATTTTTTACCAAAGTTAAGCAACGTCGGGAGTGGTCAGTACTTGGATGGGTGACCGTTTTTTTTTTTGCTTTTTTTTTTTCGTTTTTTTTTTGCATTATGGTACGGAACCCTTCGTGCGCGAGTCCGACTCGCACTTGCCCGTTTTTTTTTTAACTTATTCGTTCGTTAAGTCATAAAAATACATAAATACAAAACTTGTCTCTATACACGAACGGATCAAGAACTTGCATGCAATATTGCATTGTCACTAAATAGTACAATTAATTCAGTCGATCGACCTAATACCGCAATGTAACGAATATCGCATACCTACAAAGTTTTTGATCCGTCTACTTAAGGCTTTAGTGAAGTTATTGGAGTCTAATTTTCTGGTTATAACTTTTCGCCGTCGTCGCAGATAGGTTATGTACGGATATGACGGCTCCTGACGTGACAGTGTGATTATTAATGACTGTCTGTCTGTCTGTCTCTTCTAATCGCGAGATGTGGATAATACCATCCATCATACCGTAGTTTCCGTGTGAATCAAAATTGTGGGTTCACATTTACCATTTACCAACCTTCTTAACTTTCGGGAGCAGAAAAGACAAATGAGAGCACTAAATCTGTGTGGCAGTTAGAAGGCAACTTTTTACTCAAAACCAGCCACTTCGCTTGGTGTGGCATGAGTAACGTTTTTGGGTTCCGTAGTTTTTATGAGCGCCATTTCTTTATTTTTATCTAAATACTTGTGTATTTTTTTAGATATATATTGTACTTTTATATTTGTACATTTAGGCCAGTCAAATTAGATTTTTTCCAGGAATTAATACCCAGCAAGCTCGAAATCGTCTTAATACCTTCATTTGGTTTTAAATTAGTGTTGGTAACCCGAGTTTGCTCCATTCCGGGAGTTGTGGATTTTTTTTAGTTTTTTCGGTTTTTTGTAGTTCAAAAACAGCACGTCCGACGGATTTGCTCTAATAACGATAAAAATTGACATTTGAGGATTCGAAAGATAGTACCTTAATTAATATGAATTCGTAGTCAAAGATTGTTAACAATGGCCGCCACTTAGATATTTTTTTTTGGTATAATCTGATCTGATCTGATCTGGTCTTGCTGGTGTTTGTAATTGATGTGATTGAGTGATCGAGTGATTTTCTCCCTAGGCTCCCAAAATTTATCCACACCTCCTGGGATGGAGCGAATTCGGATTATACGCATTTAAGACCAAATGAAGGTATTAAAATGCTTTCCAGCTTGCTGGGAATAAATTCCAATTTCAAAACGATTTTTTGGATCTAATTTGACTAGCCACAGGCATTTTATTACACACAGTACCCAAGCATTGATTTTTTTTTTTTTTATCTACGTTTTTAAAAGGAACCTTTATCAAACGGGACATGTCGGCTCCGTTGGGCCTCTACATTATATGAGTTTCAATAAATGTTATACTAGTAAAATTGATTTGTACGTTGTAATAGTAGTTAATAGTAGTTATCTGTTGGAAGTTATAGCATCACTTAGCGGAAATATAGCGCTGTAATGCTAAATTAATTAGTTTACAGGCGCCACTGCGTTTTACACGAACATTCGACTTAAGGTTGATTCTAATTATCAATTTATTACGGTTTTAAACTCGTTTTGATACGACGTTATTAATTTAATCGTCTCGGTGATTGGTGACCGATAGACCGACAACGTGACAAATTAAAAAGTGGCAACATCGTAGTGTCGTCCCGTTCAAATCAATCTAAGAAAACGGGACGACACTACGATGTTGCCACTTTTTAATTTCACAGTTTCTTGTCGGCCTATACGCACGACTTTTACTTCATTTCACCTGTACCAATTAGCATGAGCGATTTCAAAGTCTTATCAAAATAATATCAAAACCGTAACATATTGTTAAATCAGTACCGGATTCCTGTTTTAGTAGGAATATCGTAGCCGTTGGTGGAAATATTGAATAATTGCCAGCAATTTCAGGATTGATAGCTGCTTGTCATGATGTCAATCACTAAAATTATATTATTATTTGCAATTCAAATATAAAAATTCATATTTGAACGGCGACCGTCCCATTTATCGCAAAAGTAACCACGCCCTGCCGGCGTATTTATGGATGGCTTTATCCATCTTTATCCACGTGATAAAATAACTGTCACTTTTTAACACGATGGCATAGAAAGTGACGGACACCGTTTTATCATGCTATCTCGTAGACAAGAACGACCATCATATCCGTACTGAATTGACATTAAATTAAGTTAAATTAGGATTTAGGTCTAACGCTATTAAATAATAAGTATACTACACTTGTTTTTAAGAATGTTTTATACCCACAAAAAATAGGTAAGTAGCTTTGTGTAGCATTTTTTCAGAGTGTTTGTTCCCTAATTTCGCTTTTTATCACTATGCACTGTCAGTATCGCGAAAGCGACATTTTGGTTAATTTTCTTTGATTGAATTCTCGTCACGTCGCTGACATTTTTATTTTTTGGCCGCCTAATGAATGGCAGGCTTAGTTTCCACACCATGCAAAATATTAAATAAGTTTTAGGAAACATTTCATTTTTGGTACAAGCTTTTATCGCTGACTGTACTTTTCTTTCCAGGCAACTAATACTCATCGAGACAATTCTAAAAACCCCAAACACAATTAGGTTTCGTTGTTTTATCACAGAGTTCCTATGGCCACCTCCGGTCTCCATCATCAGATCAGCTCGATGACACGATAATATTGCATTGTCACCGGACTTACGTATGTATGCAAAATTTCAGCTCATTCCGAAACCGGGAAGTGGATCAAATTTAACTTGCAAGATTTGATTACAGACAGACGAAGGTAAGGTGAAAGTAAATAAAAGCTTGTAAAAATAAGTCTTAGAGGTCATTCTACATCATGTTTGTAGTTGTTTTTAGTAGGTTATGCATACATGCTATCTATACACGGTGGCTAAAAAATAACTGCATTCCCGTTGCCAGGGAGGTTTTGGGATTATACTGAGCAACTTTTACTATGGGACGCCCTATTAAATAGTTTTCTGTTACCCTATCTATTTATTATCACCTCGTGACCAACTAGGTAATTATCACCTCAAGAGACTCGTACTAGCAGACAAACTTTGAATATATCTATTAATCTATCTAAGTACAGTTTAAAAATTCACCTTGGTCTGTAAAACTTTGGCGACAGCACAGTTTTGTTTACGGTATCAACACGATCAACTGGCAAGTCAAGTGTAAAAATATGGGTGCATGTAACTTACTCAAAAATATGTCCCATACTTCTTTATTCGCCGACATAAGAGCTATGGGACATATTTTTGAGTATGATGTGTGCACCCATATTTTTACACTTGACTGTAACCTACTCGTAAACAATAAAGAACATTGCACGTCAGTGCTGACGTTGCCAAAGAGATTGAAACGATGATCATTGCAATAGGCCTGTTGCAAGTAACAAAGAATCATGGAAATAATGGTTTCAAAGAAACATATATGTTAATATGATTCTAAAAAATGGCCTAATCTCAGTATAAACTGAAGGATTATTAAGATATTCAATAAAATAAAAGTGCAAAATTCTCCAATCGGCCATTATTACTGAAACGCCAATCAGAAGCGTTCCAAACAGTGACGTCATCAATCCATAACATATTTCTTAGAGCAACATAGACAACCTCATTGACCGAAATCTATACGTCCTCACCAAAGAGTTCGAAAGGTGCAAAAAAAATATTATTTCGCCACTAAACATTTATTACGTACAATAAATATTATTACACGATATAAAATAGATATCTATTTGTTATTATTTAAATAAAATGCTAAATAATACGATATTTCAACAACAAACTTTTAATTATTTGGCTGAATGGAACTATCATTGCCTTGTTGGCTGTCGTAATTAGAAAAAATGAAAAATTAAAAAGTAAAACCGGCGCTCGGTGATTTTCACTCAAAATTTACATGTATCTAAATAATTCATCTTAAACTGCAACCGTGTGAGAGTTTTTGTGTAAAATGAGTTATTGTGATAAATTGTTGTAATGTATTTATCATCCCTAATCGTAATATATGGTGCTGAATTAACAATATCATTCGGATTCAAGGGAAATTCGTAACTGTAAGTATGTAAACAATGTCTACCACCCTACCACCAACTAAATAATGACGTCACAAATGGCATGCGAGGCGTTTTCGCGCGATGTTTAAACTAGCTATAATAAAATGCAATTATCTATGTTAAATCTTATGAGTATAGCTGAAATATTGTGTTTTTCGGAACCAATACAAGTGTACCGACAATAATAAAAGGGATTTCAAAATTTGTCATCAGGCCTATTAATGTGACCAATCAAGTGAATCAAGTCAATTGATGCGTTATAAGAAAAACAATGCTGCGACACAGATGCAATCATATCTGATATCGCACTTGCACATTATAGGTACTTGCTAAAAGTAGCGAACGTCGCCTTATGTCTGTCTCACGCATGCATTAGCAGCTTTACTGCGAGAGGCCATTGTTATCGGTGTTTTTGTATGATTGACGAGGTAAGGTTTGTCCCGGAAATTAAATATCCTGGGAATTAATACCTAGATATTACCTAACAGCAGAATCGCCATGTCTAATGAAAGCCGTGATTAAAAACCAATTTCTTACAATAGAACCGACTCACGTTTAATACAAACAAGGACAAATATGGTTGTTAGAGGGAAAGACAAACAGCGAACTTGTTACTTTATAAAACGTGACGCTGGCCCCATGTTGGAAATTTAAGGTATTCCAAAAGTTTCCCTTCCAAACCAAAAACAGTTGATTTTACTGAAGCAACTTCTGTTCTTTAAAAGCGCTTCGCCTTAATTGTAGTTTGTAGTAGTTTGGTTTTAAAACTAAAGAGTTTAAGACTAACAGCTTGCACAGTTGGGTGCTAGTTTTCTGGCGCGGTCAGTTGGATTCCTATTTTCCACGCATTTGTCTCTGACAAACTTAATCGGTGCTGGGTGCTAAAGCGCTCGAAGTTTTACTCAGCCACTTCAGGATAGACTTAAATATGGCTTTTAAATTGTGTTTTCGTTCCTCACTTGATTGTGCTGAAACTTGGACTAGGTTCTTTTGTGATGTGATCATGATCATTGATGGGAACTCAATACCATATTAAATAACGACCTTGGAATTTAAAAGGTTTGTAGTATGACTAGGTATGTAAAAAAACTGTTTAAAGTTAGACCAAAAAAAGTCTGCAACGGTTTTGATAGCATACGCAGTGCCAGTGTTATTTATACGTCATAATTTCATAGAAGTATGACGTTTAAAATAACACTTGCGCTGCGTGTGCTATCTAAATCGTTGCCGACTTTTCTTCCAAACACAAATTCGTAAGATTAGCTTTTTGTCCAACATTTTAGGAATAAATCAGAGTGAAGGAATACCTACTCGTACTTAAATAAAACATGCCCGGCAGCGTGGAAAATAAACCACACGTTGTTTTTGACAAATGTTTTGGCATCATCGTTATTATTCAAGACGCATCTTTTAGGGAGGAGTGCACGCTAACGGGACTGGACAGGTGTAGCAAAATTTTTATGCAAATATTTCATGATGGGTTCTAATATTACTAATTAATATACTTCGAGAAAATTTTTAAACTAAATTTTGAAGACAATTTATACTTAAAGTGTCATTCTATAGAACTTGCTAACTATGTAAACAAACCGCCATATTGAAACTGTCACTGAATGATGATTTCAGTTTGGCGGGTTGTTTACATAGTAAGAAAGTTCCATAGAATGACACTTTACCTATTTGTATAATCTCAGACTGAGATTTGAAGTGAATATTTAGTAGTGTTGGAAGCGGCGGTGGCAGTGTTACAAGCGGAGTGTTAAATATAGATGGTCAAGCAAATCTTGTCAGTAGAAAAAGGCGCGAAATTCAAATTTTCTATGGGACGATATCCTTTCGCGCCTACATTTTTCAAATTTGCCGCCTTTTTCTACTGACAAGATCTGCTTGACCCAGTATATAAAAAATGCATTCTTGGATTTCCGCAGAATGGAGTTACTTTCATTCATGGAATAACATATCAGCGATTTTTAAGCTATTACAGAAATTTTTATGAAATTATTTACGTAGTTGACATGAGACTTAAAAAAAAACCGGGCAAGTGCGAGTCGGACTCGCGCACGAAGGGTTCCGAACCATAATGAAAAAAAAAACGGAATAAAAGAACCGGGCAAGTGCGAGTCGGACTCGCGCACGAAGGGTTCCGTACCATAATGCAAAAAAAAAACGAAAAAAAAAAGCAAAAAAAAAACGGTCACCCATCCAAGTACTGACCACGCCCGACGTTGCTTAACTTTGGTCAAAAATCACGTTTGTTGTATGGAAGCCCCATTTAAATCTTTATTTTATTCTGTTTTTAGTATTTGTTGTTATAGCGGCAACAGAAATACATCATCTGTGAAAATTTCAACTCTATCACGGTTCGTGAGATACAGCCTGGTGACAGACAGACGGACGGACGGACGGACAGCGAAGTCTTAGTAATAGGGTCCCGTTTTACCTTTTGGGTACGGAACCCTAAAAATGAACGCGCTTTTAAACTCAATGATCAAAATTACCCCACGTATCAAGGTAATCCCAGTCCACCGAAGCGAAACTGAGCAAATGAGCGTAACTTAGGGTGGCACTTTGAGTGCTTATTAGTACTTAATTAATGATTCCCATAGTTACAAACCACTAATTGTAGGTTCAATCAATGTAGTAAAATCAATAACTGAACATTGTGGCATAGTTACAATAACGATTTTCTTCTTTTCAGTGATGAGTGGCGCCGGTTCCGAACTCGTGGTGCTAGGGCGAGGGGCATCAGGGCCGGGCTTGCTGTGAGTACGTCATTTTCATATTTAACTTTAATATAAATATATGGTGTTAAATGTTTTCAAAGCACTGTTGTTGTCAGTGTCAGTTCACACACAAAAACGGGTCTTTTGTAGGTACTTTACCTACCTGGTTTATGAATAAACATAGGCACTAGTCCGATAGATATCAAAAGTTTATTTTTTGTAATTTTGGTGGATCTGAACTTTAATAGTACATATTCGACTTGGCCGCAATTAATTATGTGCGCTACCAACGCAAACCACTTTCTGACACCCTTTTAAGGATCTACCGGGTATCAATGGCGAACTCAAAAAGCTGCCGTGCTCAGAATACTTATCCACAGTTGTCACAATTGAAAACTTGTTCAAAAGCGTACCTTATTATACAAACACAAGGTATACAATTGAATGAATTTTCAAATGCGGTTGCGGTCTATATGCTTAGCAGGCTGGTGTACACTTCACGTCGTCCAGGAATTATTCATTGCGGGTGCATAAAGCAGGAAGGCAAAGATATTCTGTATAATATATCAGCTCACTGAAACTCTAATCTGAAAAATAGGAAAGTATGGACAGAGATAAGTTAATTTTAAATACTGTCAATGTCCATACCAACTCCTCATCAAATATAAATGTACATGTATCGCATCACTTCACTCCATTTAGTGAGGAGACGTACGTCTATAAACGTGAACATCCATTGCTCTTTAATTTTCGCTTGCGACCGTATAATATTGTTTAGTGCGATATACATACTATACTTATCTGAAACAATTATAATTTCAGCAGTCTATATATTTTACTTATCTTTGCTTCAGTAGACCGAATTCTACGAATGTTTGCGTGGAAATCAGGCGGCAAAAGTTAAATGAACTGTTTGTAGTGTTTGTGTAAGCACCTAGTTTTTGTTGACGCTGCTTCGCGTTGTAGCGTAGAGCCAGGCGTGGCTCACTCCGCGATTTCGTCGCTTTGCAACAGGTAGCTAAAAGTGCATCCGTTCCACACCAATTTTGGTGGCTAGCCATAAGCCGCGCGTGGCGCTGTCGCCACCTAGCGGCCATGTCTGTCCTGATCGTAACAGACGCATTTTGTTAGAGAGTGCGTCTTCTGTACCTAGTAGTATTATTTATTCTGTGGTAGAGCATAGGATAGGTCAGTACCTATCCTATGGTTTTGCGAATATGTTATATATTTATAACAAGTACCTATTACATACCTATAAGGGTAGTTAACTCTAACTATGTCTCGAATGTCAAAAACAATTTTGTCAAAAATACGTATAGGTAGTTAGGTGTGAAACCGTATTAGCATTTTTACGAAAATTCGTTTTCACGTGTTTTCACGCACTTACTGCAGAGAGCAGAAAGCAAAAGGTCTATAGTGTATCATCAAATTAACCTCCTATCGACGACATCGGTCGCTGATATTTTAGTATAGAAATTTTCTCATTGTAGGATCAAAACGTGCATAAAAATATCACTCTAATATTTATAAGTAGGTACATATATTATATGAATATTTTAACAAGGCGAATAATAGATTATTTTACCGTGGCATGAATTATATTTTATCAAGTCACGCAAACGGTTTTTTATCATTAAAAAATATCAAATTATTAATATAATATTCCAAACGGAATTCAGTGAAATTAGGTACAATTAGTTATATGGTCTTTATAGATGGGATAAGCACGAAGATTTATTCTCATTCAGATGTGTGTTGAATATGCAAGCGTAATGTATAACGACTACGTATTTGAAAACTCATTGAATTGTTTACCGTATTCACGCGCAACAAATTCAAAATGTTTACTCATTCTTCAATGGCTTGTTAAGAGTGGTTGGGTACCATATACAGGATGACCTTAGCCATTGGACAGACCCTGAAATCCCACGTAGGGTTACTTCTCAGAAATGCTCTAACGGTAATATTTTTTTAATTAGAACAAAAGATAAAAAATAAATTATCAAACAAAAATTATTTCCAATAGTCGACAACAAAAAGAAACATACTTACTGTCATGGTATAATAATATACTCCGCCTGGTACTCCATTCCGAGATTCGCGTATGACCTAACTGACACGCGCCTACTAGAGATGTGCGCCGATGGCAAAATCATCGGCGGCGGCGTCCGATGATTTTTTGATCGGCGGCGGCGGCGTGATCGGCGTGAAATCGGCGTGGCATTATTTTTGATACTGCATGAGAACGTGGCTGTAGAAACTCTACATTAAAGCTTTCTGAGTATTTTCTAGGCTATCCAAAACATATTATGTGTGTTTTCTAAATTATTGCCAAAAATTATATCCCATCATGTCACTTGGCAACCATTTATTACCAATACCAACCTAACGGTTACCAACGGCATGTTTAAATATGAAAGTAAAAAGGTATTTTTACTTACTTTGTAAGCGGAATACAAATAAAACACAAAAAAAAATCTTTATAAGTTAAGTCTTAAATCTATATTGACTTTTCCTAGCCGCTGTCGCCTCACCTATTTTTTTTTTAATACCACATCGGTGGCAAACAAGAATACGGCCCGCCTGATGGTAAGCAGTCACCGTAGCCTATGGACGCCTGCAACTCCAGAGGTGTTACATGCTCGTTGCCTACCTTTTAAAAACCTGTACACTCCTTTTTTGAAGAACCCCATACTGTAGACCCTCGGGAAAACCTCGGAAGGGAGCTCATTCCACAGCCGGAGCGTCCGCGGGAGGAAATTACTCTTAATTCGCACAGTACGCGACCATTTAGGTTCTAGGGTGTGAGGATGAACACCCTGCCGACGGCGAGCCGTGCGGTGATAGAAAGCAGCCGTTGGCATCATGTCAAATAGTTCCTCAGAGCACAGCCCATTGTACAAGCGGTAGAACACACACAAGGAGGCAAAGTCTCTCCTTAGACTTAAAGGTTCAATACCGCTTGTGAGTTTGGGACCATCGACGATTCGCACAGCGCGCCTTTGGACTGAGTCAAAGGGTCCAAGCTGGCATCCAGGTGCTCCTGCCCAAAGGTGACAGCAGTACTCCATATGGCACCATACTGACTTGCGATTTATAAAGCAGCAGTCTTTGCCCCGGAGTAAAGTATCGCCTCGCTTTATTGAGCACACCGAGTTTTTTGGACGCCAGCGCAGCCTTACCTTCCAGGTGGCTGCGGAATTGGACGTCACTGGAGATGTCAACACCGAGGATCCCAATACTCCCTGACATGGTAAGGGCTGTGCCTTGGAACTGTGGGACCACAGTAAATGGGGTTTTCTTAACGGTGAACGCGCAAACTTGTGTCTTGGTGGGGTTGAATCGCACTAAATTGTCCCGACCCCACACCGAAACTTTGGATAGAGTGCTCTCAATGTCTGACACAAGCTTTTCACAACTCTCCAGCACCACAGAACGAGGGATATTGGCACGGCCTGTGTAATAGGCATCCCCGGTAAATAGCAATGAATGTCATCGATAGACAACATGTCATTGATGTGCAGCATAAACAGCGTAGGGGATAGCACAGAACCTTGCGGAACGCCAGCGTTAATGACCATGCTATCGGAGCAGCTTCCGTCTACTACGGCTCGTATGCGTCTGCCGGACAAAAAGCTAGCGATCCATTTGCATAGTCCCTCCGGCAATCCATAAGATGGTAACTTCGACAGGAGACCCCGATGCCATGGATTTGATTGGATGACCTAGGATTTGTTACGAAATAATGATGAACTATATCTACATCTACTACATGTCTGAACTGAAGTTTAACAGAAATGTATGTTAGAATAATGTCATCGTTTTCGAAAGTAAACGTCTCTGGCAGGTTGATTCGCTCAACAGAATGTCTTTGAAGTGTCCCGTTTTATGGAATATTAAGGTCTACTTTGTTTTCTTTACTGCTAGCTTAGTGATGATACTTGGTGATTTAAGTTCCTATAAGTAGGTATAATTGTTTAGGTATAGCTTATTACGAAGCTTTATCCTGACTTTTATAATTTTGATTGAAATATAATATATTGTTAAGTAAAAGAAGCTGATGATCACAATAAAATTACTAAGAATTGGTCGTGTGTAATTTTAAATGAAATTGTAATTTATGTGATAAATAAATCAAATAAAGTATTAAAATAAATCAAATAATATCTGTAAATAATGACCCTTATGCGTGTCACCAGCATCATACGAGAAATCATAAAATACGCAATTATAATCGTGGTGACAGCTTGCTGGAGATTCTAAGAAGAAAATAGCATGTATATGTCCTAGGATATGAACCTGCTATTTTCTTGACTTTAGTTCACTGATTAAATTGACAATCAAGATACTATTGATGTAAAACAAAATGCGTTCTACAAAAAAGCTATGCGATAAAATATCAAATAATAACCTGAGATCCAGAAACTAGATCTTGTTTAAATTAACGCTAAATCGTTATCACAGCTAACACCGCAACGACAAAAATGATGCTAATTTGGTTCACTGGCAAATAATAAGCGAAAAAGCATAAGGATCTATAAATTATATCTCTGACACTATTTACTCACTACGCAACATGGAATGAGACACGATAGGTATCAAAATTTCCCACGCCGATTATACGCCGGTCAAATTAATCGGCGGCGGCGGCGTGGAAAAATCGTCGGCGGCGGCGGCGCGGCGGCGCGGCGCACATGTCTAGCGCCTACGTCATCATGCTGTTTACAGGTTCTCAAACTTTGAAATGTGGGAGAATTTTAACCAACGGTGAAAATTATTTTAACGGCATTAATTTTAAGTTATTCATGTAGAAACATAGTAAAATAAAACAAATCTAATGTATTAAATTAAACTTTATTTATTAGGGCGAGCGAAGCGAGCCCTATCACTAATCGACGAACTATGCATTCTTGTGGTACACTTTACGGAAAAACTACTGCACTGTTAGGTTTGAAATTTAACATAGTAATTTAAATTCATGTCTAGATGTGTTATCAAACATAAAAATATCATTTTATAAACCTAAAAAAATAAAATAAAGTAATAACACTTTGTATTACTACTAGCGACATCTGTTTGCAAAATGATGAATTAACATTCGTGCTAATGTTAATTATTTCTTTCTCTAACAGATGGCGTTAGTAATAAATAAATAAATATTGGACATTCTTATTACAAATTGACTACTTAAGAAGGCTTGTGTTGTGGGTATTCAGACAATACGATACCTATGTGGTGTTTTCAAGTTCAATAATGTCGATGGCGCTTACACCATTAACAACGATGAATACCAAAGTGGGTACAATTTTGGATTCAACCCACCTCGCTTCACTTGGTTTGATTCCCATTTTAGCACTTAAGTTTTTGTGAATACCTACTAGAACAATCAATCTTGCTGTATATTTACTGCGGAGGTCAATTTACTCGTATGTTTTGTGACGCTGACGATGTGATGATCAGTCATGTTGTGTTAGCAAACTTAAATCGGGTATTTTCAGTTCGAGATACAGTTTTGGCGCCCATCCATTTATTACGTAAGACGATTTTGGGGTGCAAGGGGGTCGAACATATCTTATTTTTTCTTACAAGGGGGTTTTCATAGTTCTTAAGTAAGATCACAAAGATGTGATATTTTTTTTAATATCTATGAAATTATGACGTTTAAAATAATACTTCCACACTCTATGCTATCAAACACGGTGCAGAGTTAGCTTAAACGAGCTCAAGTACCTTTGTACAGGTCCAAATAAACATTCATAAAAATATTTTTTTGAAAATAAATTATATTGGTGGCTGGACGGGGTCAGCCTATTCTTTATTATTTCTTACATAGGGGAGGGAGGGGGTCAAAAGCTGGCAAAAATTGTCTTACGTAATTAATGAATGGCGCCTTTAGTGTTACTATTGCTTGGAACTGCTAAAATTATAAATAAAGGTAAGCATAATTAATACAAACTTCAGTGACTTAGGGCCGATACAGACGGACTACAACCCGACTGCAACTTGTATGGGAACTGCACGCCAATCGAAACGTCGGCGTGCAGTTCAGCAAAATGACCCAGTACCCTGGCAGTACCTAGTGGAACTCAGGTTTGGTGTAACAAAGGCACATTATGGTTTGGTCATCCGACTCATCTTGATGAGCACTTAGGAGAGTAGTACCCAAGATAGAGCCGATGCCGAACCCTGGCAGTACCTAGTGGAGCTCGGGTTTGATGCAACATACATAGACACATGCTGTTTTGGATATCCGACTTGTCATGATGATCACTGGGTAGATCAGTACTTTCAGTACCCAAGATAGCTGATGCTGAACCCTGACAGTGCCTAATGGAGCTCGGGTTTTATACAACATAGGCACACGCTGTTTTGGTCATGCAACTCGTCTTGATGAGAACTTAGGAAAGTAGTACCCAAGATAGAGCTGATGCTGAACCCTGGCTGAACCTAGTGGAACTCGATCAGGTTTGATGCAACATAGACACACGCTATTTTGGACATCCGACTCGTCATGATGAGCACTTGGGAGAACAGTACCCAAGATAGAACTCATGCTGAACCCTGGCAGTATCTAGTGGAACTCAGGTTTGTTGCAACATAGGCACACGCTGTTTTGGCCATCCGACTCGTCTTGATGAGCACTTAGGAGATTAGTACCCAAGATAGAGCTGATGCTAAACCCTGGCTGTACCTAGTGGAACTCAGGTTTGGTGCAACATAGGCACACGCTGTTTTGGTCATCTGACACGTCTTAATGAGAACTTGGAAGAGCAGTACCCAAGATAGAGCTGATGCTGGACCCTGGCTGTACCTAGTGGAACTGTGTGTGTTAGTTTATGTGCGGAGCAGCGTGATTACCGCCAGTAGGTGTCCAGACGGGATAGTTTTTCGATCAATTGTGTGGAGTGGACGCAAAAATAAATTCAAGAACATTGGCTCGCTGACCCAACATTATGTAGGAGAGCCAGTTGGGTTCCTTACAAAAAGTATTGGGCGACCGTGTAGGATGTAATGCACTTATGAAATTGTATATTACGTGTGGATGATATTGGCAATTCGATTTTGTCGTCTGGACACGTTTTTAAAGGACAAAGTAAAAGCTGTAACAGACAGGCGTACCTACCGGACAGCAACCGGTTCGGTACGTTAGGGTAGAAAACCTCCGCGAGCCCTTACAAAGCTCTGCTTTTTGCTAGTCTATACAAGACAAACGTTTGAAAAACTAATTCACAGTTACACATTAATTACCAAGCTTACGGCGTGAAAAGTTTGGAAAACACTGCGACTGCTGACACTGAGCGAGAAGGAAATAACAATTAACACGCGTTCGACAAGGATGACGGTCAGGGCATGAAGTTATCTAGATCCGAATTGTCAAATGTGCACAGCGCTATCCTGTGTTGCCAGTAGTATAAACAGAATTACCCGATAAGTCTGAAATTTCTTTCGTGAATCGGAAGATATTGCTAACGAGTAATTAAAAATGACGTGTTATTGTAAAATTTAAGCTAAAATACATATAAATGAAAATTATAAAATTATAAAGAAATATTTTAACTTATTAACCATAGGTATAATGTACCCATGTAACATGTTATGTTGAAATAAAGTGGCAATGTTATTGTGACGTAATCGCGTGTCACTCTGGGAATGGAAGACCATGTTTTATTAGACCATGCTTACTGTATAAGTCATTGGCAGTGCTTTTGACAATTTGTCAAAAGTCAAATGTCATAAATAAAAAAGATAATGAAAACGGTCGAAGGTTTCATACTATTTATTACCTCAGGAGCTACTAACACATACAGGTTGCTCCAAATTAAAAGAAATCCTAATTTGTTAATTTCTTCGTAACCGCTACACCGGTTGTTATGATACTTTGTACACTGGTGCTAAATACCCTAATGTATATGTACATTTCGGCTTTGTCCAATGGCTAGGGACATCCTGTATAAGGTGCTAACTTATTAGTTCCAGATATTTTTACAGCTGATAGTACTCGGTTCCTGGAGTATATATATTTAAGTATGAAACGTTATAGCTTTTACGATGTTTTTTGGAGAAAACTGAAAAACAAATTTGCTACGTAAAAACAATGTGATTATTAAATGTGAACTCATTGAAACGATTCTAGTACCTATTTTACCTAACACCTAACTGTTTGGCCACGTCACGTCGATAAATCAAATACTTGATTGTCAATGTCATGTTATTTGCTGTCTGATCGTCTTGTCAGTTACATACGTACATAGTGATTATTTTTAGATGAAATTACAATTATTTTTTTGTTCGGTAAATGAAAAAAAATCTTAATTTCTATTTAAAGTTAATTGGTTTAAAGTAAAGTATCATCTGTTAAAATATCTGCAACTAATAAATGAACACCTTATATATCTATCTTCCGTGATCGTCTGTTGTTAACTCCAATGACGCACTGTCGACGTATTATTTGTTTTTCTTAAAACAAACATTTGTGGCGCGATACGGGCGATTTCGACATCACGTATGACTTTTCAGTGACATTGAACTGGAGATTTTGTTGTTGTTCTTAAATATGTATTTTGTAACCTACTCAAAAATGAATTTTAATGAAAACAAAATCACTCCGCACGAGAAATAAATAATGACTTTATAACAATATGACGTTAGTCATGGAAACAAACGGGTATAGTGAAAAATCTATTATTATACATATCAACTAGTCTTATCCTGTAGCCGGTCGCAAATCAAAATCATCAACACATATGCAGTTTGTAAATTGTATACATTCCAATCTGCCTTTTGTCTGGTTACATTCAACTCAACAATACGAGATCTTGGCACAATAACAGGGATAGTTGGAGGACACTCTATGTACCTACATATTTAGATGCATAGCTAAAGAAACCACAGAACACAGCCCAAATAAGTCGAAACTTGAATAAATGAAGAGGAAGTAATGTGAAATTTAATTTTTAATTATTTTTATGTTTAGATTATGTGTTTTCAATATTTAAACAATAAATAATTAAAAATTGCAATACAAAACCTACTGCTAATAACTTTTAATTTGGGAAGCATAAGTAAGCAAATTACCTATACCTACAAATTTCATAAGAAAGTGATTGTAAATAAGACAACTTTTTAAACAAAAGGCGAAGCTTAAATTATAGTAGAGGTACCTACCTCTCAAGGTAGGTGAAAATTGGGCTTGAGCTTCACCTGATATTTAACATATAATTTAGCTAATCTTCTTCTTCTTCAGTCGGTGCGTCAATGCTGAGGATCGTGACATCATGTCCTTCTATTGATCACCAGGTTCCACTAATACTTCGCGTTAATTTAGGGTTGCCATAAGTGTGGGGACTCAGACCGGGACATTTAAAGAAAACCGGCCAAGTGCGAGTCGGACTCGCGTCGCGTTTAAAGGGTTACACAATTTGTAACAATGTATTTTTTCATATGAAACTTGAGTGAAATGTCTATAATTAAGTCCGACTCACGCTTGACTGCACATTTCTAATAGGTTTTCCTATAGATAGGTAAAGAACTATTTTGTTATTTTTTTTCAAAATTTTAGCACAGTAGTTTCGGAGATAAATTTTCCATGTGTTTAAATGATTATTCATTGACCAGTCAAGCTACCATGTAGATTCAGGGGATTCAGGGTCAACCAGCAAAAAACGAGAGCGAAGCGAGCGCGAAATTTTTTTGACAAAATTGTGAAAGCGTGTTAAAAAGGCCGGGCCGGCCCTAAAAATCCGAAGTTCCCCAGTGAGGCTAGCTTTCATGCGAGGTCGAAGCCGTGCTTCAGGATAAGCTCAGCTAGAGCATAGACGCCAACCAATGTCCATTGTATTAAAAAGCGAAACCGTAGGCCGAGCTTGGCGCAGCGAGGTCAAAGGCTAAGCTGATGAAGACGAGATTTGGAAGACAAACCAAAAATTTAGGTAAAATGTGAGGCTGAAGGTCGAGCTCAGAAATCTCCACATTACTTAATAAGCCCGAAGCGTACTTATAACCAGCGCGGTGAGCTTTCATGCGAGGCAAAAGGCCAAGCTTCTCAAATCAAATTTTTATATTTGTTAAAAATTAAGCGACGCTGAAGGTCGAGCTGTAAGAAAGCAGCGCTAGTGTTACTCAACAATAATATGTGTCATATGTACAAGAGTTACTCGGAGGGCCGAAGTTCCTTTGATGAGGTTTTAGGCCCTTGGGAGCCTGAAATTCGAGCTCTACATTACAGACTTTAAAAGCTATAAAATAACATAATTTACATAATCATCTAATTATTGTGTGTCTGAGAAACTGATATTGGACATTAGGTAAAAGTAGGTACCATAAAACATTTTTTTTTAATTTTGGCCATATGAAACGTAGAAATGTAGGTATATTATTATTTACCAAGTCCAGCCCCCTACTAAATAACTATGATTTTTAAACCGGGACAATTTTCTTATCGGCCGGGACGCCGGGACACCGTGCTTCAAACCGGGACATGTCCCGGCGTACCGGGACGTATGGCAACCCTACGTTAATTGCTTGCTACGGGCTAATAACTTAATTTTGTTGGCAGCGTCGGATCAGCATGCGTTCTGATACTGGAGACGATGTGGGTCGCGGCGCTGTTTGTGGACGTGCTATGCCGCCGCGGGGAATACACGCTGCCGCTGCGGTGCTGGGACTTCACGCGCTGGTCGTGCGGCCGCGCGCGCGCTCCAGCATACGCGTGCGCCGCCACCGCGCTTTTGTTCGCTGACCTTACGCTGCTGGCCACTATATCAGGTATATAGAAGGGATATGGGTATAGCGACACTGTTCATGAATGTGCTGTGCCTCACTTTTTGGCGCAGGGATGTGAGATTATACTCGTGCACCGGTTCGCTGAACACAACAGCGGGAGTTGTAGGCCGACATTAGGTGCGCGTGCACTAGCGCGAAACGCTAATCATGATACGAGATCGTCCGCAGGCAGTTCGATCATGATACATTACTGATAAGGAGATTTGAAAAAATGTTATCTTTGTCTCGTAAAATCTAAAGTTTCAAAATTAACTCATCCTTTTTCTTTTAAACAAGTTGGGTTTAGTAGATCATCTACTAGATTGCTGTATGTAATGATAATGAGTTATTTTGATGCCATCGCTATGGCAACCATTTTTACAGCACTGTAACTACCAATCCAAATTTATAAAGTGTCTTTTCTAAACTATATTCGCAACGGCATGATATATAATACGTAGGTACTTTTTTCCAAGAAAGGTTAAGAAAAAAGCTGAAATATTTCAGCAAATAAAATACCGCTACACATAAAAGCAAAAGACTTCGTATATACGGCAAAGTTTGGGGGCTTTTCATAACTACATACCGACTAACCTCAAAGACTGCTTGTCCAAAATTTCAGTGAAGTTAAAACCCACTGGGGATTTCGAAACATAAAAGAAATACACATCCCGATATTCCCGGCGATATATTTTTTCTCAAACTGTAAGCGGAGCTTAGACTGTTATTCTGATTGTTTTGGTGCCAACTGAGCGCAGACGAGCTTTTGTTTTCTTTCGAACCAATCTATGTGGATAATTCGATTTCCCATAGTTTTTACGGATCTCGAGGTCACAGACAGCATGGTCATTCACTTGGGCTCGGTAAGCACGAAATAACCGAATGCAATCAGAATTGGAAATTGAAAAATTTGTTACTGAGCTATGGAAATTCTTCAGGAAATATTGTTTAATGCTCTCTTCTAACTTGAAGAAAACTAATTGGTCTTCAATGAATATATTTACGTACGGTAAACGTACTGGTGCTCGACGCGCTCCCAGTACAATGTCATCTTGAAACTAAAGTCATTGCCAATAAAGATGACAGCAAGGTGTTATCTATGAGGCATTAGCATGTCGAGCAGTAGTACGTTTATCTTACCTACCTACTCCAATGGTGAAATCGACTAAGAGTTCGAGTTTTTAATTGGTTTTAAAGATTTCCCGAAATTCCACAGATTTCCACTGTACAAAAATATTTAAGTCCCGTAATTTCTCTAGAGGTAGAATTGAACGTGTTAGATACAGACACATCTTTTTTTCCCCGGAAAGCAGATTTATATGTAATTTCTTTATTTAAGTTGGTCTCTTTCATGATCCTGGGTAGAAGTGAAATCACTAGAAAAGCCCAATTGGAAATAAATGACAGAAAATGTTGTCTCAGAGCTTTATTCGCGGAACAAAATTGAAACAGTTCTTGTTTGATTATTTTAGGCAAACATATTTGCAGTAACATTACTATATCCGTGACGCACCTAACTACAGTGTCTACTTACATAACTATTACAAAACGTGACAGCGTTATTAGTGGGCTGTTAAAAGATTACGATGTCGGTAATAAAAACACCGTGATCGTAAAAATTGCGGTATGAACAATTTCTTAGTTCCAGTTTTTATTCTGTATGTTGGTAGGTAATAAATGAGTATTATGGAGTATCGGGTAAAACGGTGGTGGCAGGTAGAGCGATCAAGCAGATCGTGCTTCATGCCCTTAGCATTTTTTAAAAAGAAAGAAACGTTTAAAATAAACCAGATACAGGCTTTGGAGGAATATTGGTTTCCTCCACAATGACACAAACAAATAAAGCTCCTCCATGGGTGCAATCTGAAGACGTCCAGGATTTCAAATTGCATGAAGAGAAACTCGTTGGAGTAGCCATGCGCTTTCTGGGAAGCGTTCTAATTCTGATTAGCTAAAGAACATAGAATCTGACCTATGGCTACATAGATAAAATCCTACTTTGTGTCTTCCCCAGGTGGCATGCTGCTGGTATTAGCGGCGCTCCGAGCCGCAATACCCTTCTCGCCTAACGCAACACACGGGCCGCACTCGCCCCGCGCTGGTAGCTCTCTCCTCAGTCAGCTGGATTCGCCGTTGCCTGATGTGTTCTACTCGCAGGCTGTAAAGGAGAGGTGATTATTTCTTCTTATTTCTCACTCTCACAAAGCTCTCTGCTCAGATCAGTTGTACAGTGGATCGTTGCCTGCGTTTTATAGGCACTCACCGGCTTTAAAAGAGAGGTAATGTTTTTGTACCTATACCTAACAGTCTCTACAGTCTCACCATACGCGACGGACGAGCCGCACTCACCCCGCGCCGGTAGCTCTCTGCTCAGTCAGCTGGACTTTCCGTTGCCTGATGTGTTCTACACACAGGTTGTAAAGTAGATGCGTTTCTATCTTATTTTTACTTATTTATTCACTGTGATGAAACCGGACCTAAGCATCTATATTAAAACTTCTTTCACATAAACTGGAGTGGAGAATCTCTCATTTCAAAATCTGTAAATGGAATTTAACATGAATTCAAAATAGTTTTAGTACTGTTACTTAAACTATTTTGAATGAAAAATCATTTAAACACTTGTATACATAAAATTGTATAGGTAAAATAAATTAAAATAAAATATAGGGACAACACAAAATTGGGCAGCTAGTAGGTGGAAGCCATGTTTAAAAGAGAGCGGATACAGATCAGTGACAGTAAATGTCATCTTTGACTTATCGCTGGTGGAGAATAGACAACAGACATATTACATTTTATTGAGACAATAAATACAAACTAAACAATAAAAATTAAAATTCAATTTTGAATTAATGTTCGATCTGAACAATAAAAAAATCTAAATGAACAGCAACAACTTTATTAATTTCTACTCCCAGCCTATCCCGCCTTCCGGCTAGACTTGCCGGTGTTTCCGCAGCTGCTAAAGACAGGTTAATTGAATGCCTGGCCTCTTTGAACGTTAGTTCAAGTTAAACAAAGCGTGGAAATGTTGTTTTATTTGTTTCGTGAACGTTTCTCACTTAGTGATTGTATCGCCGGGAACATTGGATAATTGCCACCGGCAATATGTATTGTCTTGTTGCCGACAGCGAAAAGTTTTTATGATTTTTTACATTCTTAAAAGGACATTCAACATGCTGCAGGATGTTTACCATTCACAATGACTACTAGGCTAAAGATTTCCATAGTCATTATATACGGTTGTGCGTTGTCTTCATCCAACGGTTCCATGTGAACTTCACCAGCTCGTTGGAACAGTCGGCATCAGATATATCGAAGCGGCCAAGGTATTCAAAGCAAGGCTGCGTATTTCGATTAAGTTCCTATATGTATTTACTTACTTACAAATTAACAGGCCGCAATATTTTCTGGTGAAAATATCCCATGCCGATTTGTATTAGTTTCTATGTGGATTTTTTTGTGTTTGTTGCTTTCTGCATGATATATTTTTCGACATTGCGCTTGAGAAAATACCAGCACGGATATGATGGTCGTTCTTGTCTAGGTGACAACGTGATAAAACGGTGTCAATCACTTTCTATCCCACGGTGTTAAAAAGTGACAGTTATTTTATCACGTGGATAAAGATGGATAAAGCCATTCATAAGACATGAAAAGAATGGCTGGTCCAAATTGGAAAAGAATAGCACAAGACCGTGAAAAATGGACGTCTTTGGAAGAGGCCTTCACCTAACGGGTTCCTACAAATTAAATTAATAAAATTATATTAACAAACTTTATGTATAATGAAAGGAAATAAAAGGCTTTTTATTTTATTTTTATTTTATTTTAGGCAACTAAGTGTTTTCATTATAAACCCTACAGAGGTATGGAATGACAAGAATGGCAATGGCGCTTAGATTAAAATTGTTACTTCGTAATTCCAACACCCCCTGCCACCCTTCAAGCGACTCGCAAATGTATATTTTATGAATAATTCGTGGGATAACATCGTGCATAATATAGAAATAAGTCCCTACAAGTGCCGGGTTTACATTGAAATAACCGGAACGCCAAGTTTTACATCCTCTGGGAACTATTCAATCGGTATCCTATCCTCCGTCATAATGTTTTAGAAGGGTATTATGGAGGTAGAGGTAAATAGTTATTGTGATTAAAAATGTTTAACCATTTGAAAGATTGTCTTTTTTAGAGTACTTATTACTTATGTTTAGCCTTAAGAAAAAGAAAACGTATGAAAGAAAACCTTTGGCGCATGTTGTTCATGCACATTTCTAATAATGTATAAATTGGAAACAAACTGTATTAATTTTATTATTAGGTACATATATGATATACGAACTCGCTTTCATACCAAAACAAATAAGGTAGATGTCGCTAGGTGCCTCTCTAAGGCGTCAGTCACAAAGGATACGGTGGAAATATTCGCTGTCTTCGGGTAAGTCTCGGTGGCTCAGTTGGTAGAGTGATGGGCTGGTATTACAGAGTCGCGAGTTCTAGTCTCTGAGTTTTCCACTTCACCTTTATTTTTATATGGTATCGTTTTCGAACTCATCAGATTTTCTTGTTCACAGATGTGAAGAGATGACCGTGTTGGATCTAAAGGTGCCCGACCGGAACCGCTCGCCTTCGCCCAAGCCACCCCTTCTAGAGCTATGACTCAATTCTGCTCAATCGTTACTATGAATTTATGCTTTTCTCATTGCCAAGTCTCCACGCAATTATTTGTCTTCTTAAATAGTATATGAGTCATAAATGGTCTACAACTCTACATACACAAATATGTACATATTTACTTATTGACATAATATTGATATCGAAAATAGAAATGAAAGATTTGTAACAATATGTTATGACTCAAATGTAGGATTTTGGCGTAAGATTAAATTTGTCTAAATGTATGAGTTTAGATGGAAAGGTAGGTAGTAAAGCTATGGTAAAAAGAATCTAGAAATACTTAATTAGGTATTTATTATTAACCTACCGAGCAACTGTGATAGCCTAGAATAATGTTAACTTAATATCACTTAAAATGTTACAACGGCGTAAGGTTACAATGAACTTTTGTACTAAGTTTATAAAATTTATAAACACAAGTTGTTTGTATTATTTCTAGAACGTACTTATAATATCCTTTAATCTTATTTAGAGGGACTAGAGGCTTTGATATTATGTAGAGGGTCCGCGTGCACAGATTACATTATAGCAGATTCGACACTTTGCTACTAGGTATGTAAGTGTAAACTTTGCTAATTGGTATGAGAGTCATAAGCTTTGACGTCCCTACTTTCTTTATAATTATGTGTTTTTTTTATTAAACTCGTTAAAAACGCAACAATAACATTTTATTGTGAAGTTTGTCATATTTTTTTTTATTATTCGTTAAATAAAATACGGTATATATTTCAAACAACTGGAGGAAGCAATCTTATAATATAAATCAGGTGCTTCGAAAAAAGAAAAGCTATACTGCTTGGTATAGCTCAGTAAAAATATGCTTCAATAATAATAGATAGACAAGAATAACCCACTTTTTAATCTACATCCTGTTAGTATTAAGAAGCGATGGCTCACATTTTCTCACAGAGCTAAAAACAATGTCTTGAATTGGTTTATCTGCTATGTACAGTCGACGTCAAAGATATGTTTACATTTTTCGCTTTATTACAAAGGTGCAAAAGTGTAAACATATCTTTGACGTCGACTGTATACCTAGTTTTTTAATCTATGTCTGCACCTCCTTCTGGCTCAAGACCGCGTAGTACGAGTAGGCGGCCTTCATTATCTGAAAATGAAAAACGTATTTTTATTTGAGTCACGTTTCCGGCAAGTTGGGGTCGGGGTTTAACGTTACTGACATAACGCATAACTGAACATATTCAATTTGTCCTTCGAGGGGAATGACTTCGATTTAGTACGTTATAAAATAAAAAACCTTTTTTTTTAATAGATTTCCGGGACATTTTGAGTAAACATTGGTTCATACAGATCATATATTCATATTTAATTACACAAACGGGTCTACCGCGATATAATTTCATTGTTTTTACCTTTAATTCCGACGTTTCAGCTGAGTTGCACCAGCTGTGGTCACGGAAAGACTGACGTCCCAACAAATATCAACGGAGATATTAATAAAACACCACTAAACTACCCGAAATTAGTTTATAAAAATGTTCGGGGTAGACAATTTCTTTGCAGCTACCCGCTGCTGTCATTCCGTATCAGAATCCGGGTGTCTACAAGATAGAATGCAGTTGTGGAAGTGCGTACATTGGCCAAACTAAGCGCAGCGTTCAAGAGAGGGTGAAGGAACACATAGCAGCTGTTAAAAATCGCCATGTAAACAAATCCGCAATAGCTGAGCACTTGCTGACAACAGGAACGAATCACTGGATTGAGCTACATAAACCCAAAGTCCTCTCCAACGAGCGACACTATTATCCGCGGATCGTGAGAGAGGCGATTGAATTAAATATGTGTACAAAACGCGAGAGTTTAAAGTGTTATAGATCATATATTATCTGGTAAGTATTTTATAGTCAATCTAGGACAGTACAGGCATACCTAACCTAAGCTTACCTGTACCATTTATAACTAATTCTAATTAGGGAAATATAAAGTTACGAGAAACATTAATAAAATCTTTCATATTCTGTCACTTGAAAGTAATTTACCTAAATAGGTACATGTTATACCGGGTGTGGCCTGTAACACGAGCAAATAATTAAAACATGGATTGTACTGCTCAAACGGTGACACTTTTGATCCACAACTTTTAAAAATTATAAAGTATTTAGACTTCCTATTTTTCATACAAAATAAATATTATCTTTAATGGACGCCATCGCCATGCCATATCATTTGTGATTGACGTTGCTTGTTACGCCTTAAACATAACAAAATTCGCAATACATTGCGTCTTAGAATAAACTTAAAAGTGTATTAAAAATCAAACCACAAGTTATTTTTAAAAGTTGCTGAACAAATGTTGGTCTGTATGAGGAGTACAGCCTCCAGTAAAATTTTTTGCTCGTATTACAGGCCACACCCGGTATTCATAAAACAAATGCACCTTCCCTACAATTACATACAAAAAAGTGAAAATGGCGACCTAGTTTTAATAGTATACTGTTAACCAAGGAATGAAAGGCACTCATTTCTGCCGAGGTAGTTTGGCGCTCGAACGCAGTGAGAACGCCAATAGTCCGAGGCTGAAATGATGCCTTTCACCCGAGTTAAACACTCTACTTTTCATTTCGAATACGAGGAAAGTAAAATGCATGTGTTTTTAGGGTTCCGTACCCAAAGGGTAAAACGGGACCCTATTACTAAGACTCCGCTGTCCGTCCGTCCGTCCGTCTGTCTGTCACCAGGCTGTATCTCACGAACCGTGATAGCTAGACAAGTTAAAGACTAGAGAAGTTAAGCAACGTCGGGCGGGGTCAGTACTTGGATGGGTGACCGTTTTTATAGATAATGGTACGGAACCCTTCGTTTGCGAGTCCGACTCGCACTTGGCCGGTTTTTTATTATTTTAAAAACATGACTAAGTATAAATGTTTATAGTATTTTTTGAGGGTACTTTCAATTAACAATTTAGGCAAAAGTATCGTGAGCTTAGGCAAAAGAATGGGGAGTCAAATATCAGAATGGAAATAGTATAACAAATCCATTTATACCCAAAATTTAATTGCTTATCGTAAAAAATTAAATAAAATCGTACTTGGCACCTAAAATGCTCAAGTGCAGAAACGTATCATTTTCTGCACACCTTTTAGAACAACAATGACCCTCTTTCAGAGCATGAGAAGTGAAAAGATGTATGTTCACCATAGACACATTTACGAAAAAGCAGTGCACGTTTATAAGAACAAAAGTCCTTTGCTTCCCCTTAGTAGCTGGTACTATGCCGACATCTGTGTCACATTTTAATTTTTGAGCAGGCCGTTTGTTCATTTCTCCCGCGGCACTCAGCTTTGCAAGAGATGAAAACTGTGACCTATATCAGAGCCGACTTGCAACTACAGTAAAACCTGGGTACACGGAAATATTTAGACATTAAAATGTTAATGCTTAAAACATGTCGTAAAACTTGAGTAATTTGATATTTGGAGATATTAAATCAATAGACAGGTAAGGTAGATTTGAAAAGCTTTGAATGTGAGTGTGACCAAAACTAAAATAATCTAAATTTCTTTGGAATAATGCTCTATAACTTATAGTTAAGTTATTGGCAACCAAAACGGGTTCGCAGTAGTTGAACTTAGACTTTCAATTTACCCAGGTTTGATTTAACCAGGTTTCACCCCAGTCGAACCTGTCTATTTTCTCTCTTCCATAATAGGTTGCTTTGAGCTACTGCCAAGTTGTGCCAAGCCAATTAACCGGTTTGGAATCGATGGCGTCTTACGACATATAGAGCACGGTGAAGTTTTTATTACTTACTGGAAAGCAATGGAATAGCGCCATTTTATTTGAGATAGTTTCATATGTATTAATGAAAACGGTTTACAAGTTTATCACAAGCATCTGAAGTAGGTGAATATACTTAGTATATATAATAATATACTTTTTTCATACGGAACCAAAATGTTAGGTAAGTATGTAAATTTACAGCGAGGTAGAGGGAAGCCTCAACGAATTGAAGAATATACATACCTACCTAGTAATTTCAATGTTCCTAAGTAGGTATTTGAATTCCATTATTTTAAATGTATTTTTTTGTTATAGCGGCAACAGAAATACATCATCTTTGAAAATTTCAACTGTCTAGCTATCACGGTTCATGAGATACATCTTGGTGACCGACAGACAGACGGACAGTGGAGTCTTACTAATAGGGTCCCGTTTTTACCCTTTGGGTACGGAACCCTAGAAAACGGCTATTTTGATCCCTTCCCCGAAGCATGCCTTTTCATAAATAGGAGATATAAAAAAGCTACTATTTAAAACTTTATTTATACCCTGGAATATTTACTTCATTCGTGCATACATATAAAACCGTATATAAGTGCTATAGAGTGCTATTCGACGACCGGTCTGGCCTAGTGGGTAGTGACCCTGCCTATGAAGCCGATGGTCCCGGGTTCGAATCCTGGTAAGGGCATTTATTTGTATGATGATACAGATATTTGTTCCTGAGTCATGGTTGTTTCCTATGTATTTAAGTATTTATATATTATATATATCGTTGTCTGAGTACCCACAACACAAGCCTTCTTGAGCTTACCGTGGGGCTTAGTCAATTTGTGTATAAATGTCCTATAATATTTATTTATTTATTTATTTATTTATAGAGTGTATACCAACTAAATAATGGGTCTGTTATACACGTAAAAGGATATCGTTGTATTGGTATCGATATAAGACCCACGAATTCATAAAGGAAGTCGGTCAATCATTTGTGTCGCTCCAATAGTGCACCCCTATTGATATATTGGAAAGAGATCGCTTCGTTATATGAAATGAGAACACGTTATCGTTATTTTGTATTTGTGAAATACAAAAGCGTGGGGAAATAAATGTCATATACGAATAAAAAGGGGGTCCCTTTGTTTCACATCAAGTTTTGAAGTTATAATGTAATAATAATGTGTTAATGTATTGTTTGTCATATTATCATTATTCCTAAAACTGAAACCGTTAACTTTTCAAGATAAGTTATTATTCTTATTCGACGGCGGGTGTGTGGCTGCTTCCTTGTCCATTTTGCTGTTCTTGTTGGCTGTCCCTCAGTATTTAATATGATTGTTACTGTGATTGTATTGCCGCACTGGCCTGAAGCTGTGCTCGGTTCCATAGTTGTTCAGGGTCATAGCTACGCGACGCGGTCTAGTGCTGTGCTTAGTGGTGCTGGCTAGCTGGCTTGCTGGGTGACTGGGTGGCTGGCTGGCTGGCTGGATGGCTGGGCGGCGCAACTTAGACGATTCCGAAGGTGGTGATACCAGAACTGCTGAGCAGTTCCACTGGCAGGGTCGCCATGTAATGTGGGGCGTTCGGGTAGATAATGAATACTATGAAAGTCTGCTGAATACTGAACATCTTTATTGAGTAAATTGGTGCTTATATACTAGTGGCCTACGTGAGTGGCATTTAGGTGACCTTTATGAAAATGTAATTAGAATTATTGTTTATTTTATTAAATATATTTTCTATTTATTAAATGTCACCTTAAATGTCACATGACGTGTTGACCCTAATACTCAACACGTCATGTGCCTACTCACCGTACAAAATATTATTATTCTTTCTTTTGTAAGGTTATCCTATAGATAGGTTAGGTTTGTTTTATGGCAATCCTGAAAAGTTACGCGTTTCTGAAACAAATAAATTATGACTAACGAAAATGCGGACAAACAATACATTATGACTTAAAACTTTTTGGGAAACAATAGATACCCAACAAAAAGGGACCACCTTTATTGGGTATCTATTATAGACCTGCAGTGCCCAAGGCTGGACTCGAACCAGCGTCTCTTGCATTCGCGGCGTCTGCCGGCCTTGGTCACTGGTCACAAATACTATGAAGTATCGCCATCAGATGTATCGGAGTCGCCGTGGTGCTTAAAACTAGCTATCAAATATCGAAGCGTCTTTAAATATTTGTGTGCACCTTGGCTGCCCCGATATACATACTTGATGGTGTCTGTAATACAATAAATATGTTAAAATACAACTGTGTGGCAGCTTTTTGGCAACGGTGAGCTTACGGACGCTATTCTCAAGTCATTGCCTTGCCATTAAAAGATAGCGACGCACATTCATGTTTAAAATACACTCTACAGCAATGAAAATGGGTCTCATTGTATAATTAATACCCGGTGCCAGATAGTCGAATAGATTTGTGACTCAAAGACAACCTATTTTTTGTAGATAGCGGTAAGGTCCAGTTGCCATCAGAGATATCGCAGCAGTCGAGCTACGTGCTCAAAAATATCTAATTGTGCACCTGGTAGTCCATATAAGCCAAGCCTGCATCAGTTAGTCTCGCCGTTATGCTCGCATCATCGCCATAATACTAAAAACTACTGAAGTACAGTCAGCAGCAGAAGTTGCTAAGCGGGCGAGGTGTCCAAAATTACCTTGACACGCTCTTATTCTCTTAACAATAAAGTCGCGTTAAGATCATTTTGAACACGCGCCCGCTTAGCAACTTCTGCTGCTGACTGTACTAGCGACATCAATCGTTCTCACCTTGACTGCATCCTAATTCTTCAGAACACTTACTGCCAAGAAGCACCGGTTATCCATGTAAGCGAAGCCGGCGGCAGATAGCCTAAGAGGTCGTTGTGCTCGCATCATCGCTATCAGGAGGTACCGACGTACGCGAGGCGACATACGCTCCCATTTCGACTGCATCCTACTTCTTCAGAATAGTTACTGCCAAGAAGCACCGGTTGTCCATGTAAGCGAAGCCGGCGGCTGATAGCCTGAGAGGCCGTTGTGCTCGCATCATCGCTATCAGGAGGTACCGACGTACGCGAGGCGACATACGCTCCCATTTCGACTGCATCCTACTTCTTCAGAATAGTTACTGCCAAGAAGCACCGGTTATCCATGTAAGCGAAGCCGGCGGCAGATAGCCTAAGAGGTCGTTGTGCTCGCATCATCGCTATCAGGAGGTACCGACGTACGCGAGGCGACATACGCTCCCATTTCGACTGCATCCTACTTCTTCAGAATAGTTACTGCCAAGAAGCACCGGTTGTCCATGTAAGCGAAGCCGGCGGCTGATAGCCTGAGAGGCCGTTGTGCTCGCATCATCGCTATCAGGAGGTACCGACGTCCGCGAGGCGACATACGCTCCCATTTCGACTGCATCCTACTTCTTCAGAATAGTTACTGCCAAGAAGCACCGGTTGTCCATGTAAGCGAAGCCGGCGGCTGATAGCCTGAGAGGCCGTTGTGCTCGCATCATTGCTATCAGGAGGTACCGACGCACACGAGGCGACATACGCTCCCATTTCGACTGCATCCTACTTCTTCAGAATACTTACTGCCAAGAAGCACCGGTTGTCCATGTAAGCGAAGCCGGCGGCTGATAGCCTGAGAGGCCGTTGTGCTCGCATCATCGCTATCAGGAGGTACCGACGTACGCGAGGCGACATACGCTCCCATTTCGACTGCATCCTACTTCTTCAAAATAATTACTGCCAAGAAGCACCGGTTGTCCATGTAAGCGAAGCCGGCGGCTGATAGTCTGAGAGACCGTTGTGCTCGCATCATCGCTATCAGGAGGTACCGACGTACGCGAGGCGACATACGCTCCCATTTCGACTGCATCATACTTCTTCAGAATACTTACTGCCAAGAAGCACCGGTTGTCCATGTAAGCGAAGCCGGCGGCTGATAGCCTGAGAGGCCGTTGTGCTCGCATCATCGCTATCAGGAGGTACCGACGTACGCGAGGCGACATACGCTCCCATTTCGCCTGCATCCTACTTCTTCAGAACACTTACTGCCAAGAAGCACCGGTTATCCATGTAAGCGAAGCCGGCGGCAGATAGCCTAAGAGGTCGTTGTGCTCGCATCATCGCTATCAGGAGGTACCGATGTACGCGAGGCGACATACGCTCCCATTTCGACTGCATCCTACTTCTTCAGAATAGTTACTGCCAAGAAGCACCGGTTGTCCATGTAAGCGAAGCCGGCGGCTGATAGCCTGAGAGGCCGTTGTGCTTGCATCATTGCTATCAGGAGGTACCGACGCACACGAGGCGACATACGCTCCCATTTCGACTGCATCCTACTTCTTCAGAATACTTACTGCCAAGAAGCACCGGTTGTCCATGTAAGCGAAGCCGGCGGCTGATAGCCTGAGAGGCCGTTGTGCTCGCATCATCGCTATCAGGAGGTACCGACGTACGCGAGGCGACATACGCTCCCATTTCGACTGCATCCTACTTCTTCAAAATAATTACTGCCAAGAAGCACCGGTTGTCCATGTAAGCGAAGCCGGCGGCTGATAGTCTGAGAGACCGTTGTGCTCGCATCATCGCTATCAGGAGGTACCGACGTACGCGAGGCGACATACGCTCCCATTTCGACTGCATCATACTTCTTCAGAATACTTACTGCCAAGAAGCACCGGTTGTCCATGTAAGCGAAGCCGGCGGCTGATAGCCTGAGAGGCCGTTGTGCTCGCATCATCGCTATCAGGAGGTACCGACGTACGCGAGGCGACATACGCTCCCATTTCGCCTGCATCCTACTTCTTCAGAATAGTTACTGCCAAGAAGCACCGGTTGTCCATGTAAGCGAAGCCGGCGGCTGATAGCCTGAGAGGCCGTTGTGCTCGCATCATCGCTATCAGGAGGTACCGACGTACGCGAGGCGACATACGCTCCCATTTCGACTGCATCCTACTTCTTCAGAATACTTACTGCCAAGAAGCACCGGTTGTCCATGTAAGCGAAGCCGGCGGCTGATAGTCTGAGAGACCGTTGTGCTCGCATCATCGCTATCAGGAGGTACCGACGTACGCGAGGCGACATACGCTCCCATTTCGACTGCATCCTACTTCTTCAGAATAATTACTGCCAAGAAGCACCGGTTGTCCATGTAAGCGAAGCCGGCGGCTGATAGCCTGAGAGGCCGTTGTGCTCGCATCATCGCTATCAGGAGGTACCGACGTCCGCGAGGCGACATACGCTCCCATTTCGACTGTATCCTACTTCTTCAGAATAGTTACTGCCAAGAAGCACCGGTTGTCCATGTAAGCGAAGCCGGCGGCTGATAGCCTGAGAGGCCGTTGTGCTCGCATCATTGCTATCAGGAGGTACCGACGCACACGAGGCGACATACGCTCCCATTTCGACTGCATCCTACTTCTTCAGAATACTTACTGCCAAGAAGCACCGGTTGTCCATGTAAGCGAAGCCGGCGGCTGATAGCCTGAGAGGCCGTTGTGCTCGCATCATCGCTATCAGGAGGTACCGACGTACGCGAGGCGACATACGCTCCCATTTCGACTGCATCCTACTTCTTCAGAATAATTACTGCCAAGAAGCACCGGTTGTCCATGTAAGCGAAGCCGGCGGCTGATAGTCTGAGAGACCGTTGTGCTCGCATCATCGCTATCAGGAGGTACCGACGTACGCGAGGCGACATACGCTCCCATTTCGACTGCATCATACTTCTTCAGAATACTTACTGCCAAGAAGCACCGGTTGTCCATGTAAGCGAAGCCGGCGGCTGATAGCCTGAGAGGCCGTTGTGCTCGCATCATCGCTATCAGGAGGTACCGACGTACGCGAGGCGACATACGCTCCCATTTCGCCTGCATCCTACTTCTTCAGAATAGTTACTGCCAAGAAGCACCGGTTGTCCATGTAAGCGAAGCCGGCGGCTGATAGCCTGAGAGGCCGTTGTGCTCGCATCATCGCTATCAGGAGGTACCGACGTACGCGAGGCGACATACGCTCCCATTTCGACTGCATCCTACTTCTTCAGAATACTTACTGCCAAGAAGCACCGGTTGTCCATGTAAGCGAAGCCGGCGGCTGATAGTCTGAGAGACCGTTGTGCTCGCATCATCGCTATCAGGAGGTACCGACGTACGCGAGGCGACATACGCTCCAATTTCGACTGCATCCTACTTCTTCAAAATACTTACTGCCAAGAAGCACCGGTTGTCCATGTAAGCGAAGCCGGCGGCTGATAGCCTGAGAGGCCGTTGTGCTCGCATCATCGCTATCAGGAGGTACCGACGTACGCGAGGCGACATACGCTCCCATTTCGACTGCATCCTACTTCTTCAGAATAGTTACTGCCAAGAAGCACCGGTTGTCCATGTAAGCGAAGCCGGCGGCTGATAGCCTGAGAGGCCGTTGTGCTCGCATCATCGCTATCAGGAGGTACCGACGTACGCGAGGCGACATACGCTCCCATTTCGACTGCATCCTACTTCTTCAGAATAGTTACTGCCAAGAAGCACCGGTTGTCCATGTAAGCGAAGCCGGCGGCTGATAGCCTGAGAGGCCGTTGTGCTTGCATCATCGCTATCAGGAGGTACCGACGTACGCGAGGCGACATACGCTCCCATTTCGACTGCATCCTACTTCTTCAGAATACTTACTGCCAAGAAGCACCGGTTGTCCATGTAAGCGAAGCCGGCGGCTGATAGCCTGAGAGGCCGTTGTGCTCGCATCATTGCTATCAGGAGGTACCGACGTATGCGAGGCGACATACGCTCCCATTTCGACTGCATAACCGCGTCCGATACGCACTCGGCCTGGAATATATTCGATTACTCATTGTTATAATACTTATATGTAAATTATAATTTTTACCCTGCCCTGGAAAATTAAATAGTAAATAGATTCAGGCGTTACTTTGCGGAAATCCATATTAATTAAAACCAAAATATTACTTTGCTAATCCGAAAATTAAAAAAAAAAAACAGTTGAGAATTTTCCATTTGGGGGTTACTTTTTCTGATAAGTAATCTATAAATAATAGTAAGTAGCTAGTCACATCACATAAAAAGTACTTCTCATGCTAGTGATTCTGACTATCATAGATAGGATTACATAATGTCTAAAAAAGAAAATAGCTAAACGGTCGATTCAATCAAAACATAATTATGTTAAAGTTGCAGTTGGCTCTTACACGTGGCTACTTAAAATATTTAGTCTCAGAGAAAAATATAGTAGAAATGAACTTTGCTTTTGTACGCTCACTCCCGAAATAACACATTCCCGTTTCGTCGGATGCTCAAAATAAAGAAATAATGACCCAATATTTATCGCTAAACCTTGAAGAAATTTTCATTGATAAAATATAAACTCTAAAAATACGTTTTTATTACTTTATCAAATGTGAATTTTGTTTTGATATTAATTTTTCCCAACTGACTTTACGTAACTTACGACTACGTCCGCGGTAAACTATTGTTAATGGTGGTGTATTTCACATGCCTCGCTAAAGACAGCATTTGCGAGATTGATTGGCGGCCACCCGGGACACTCGTTGATATGGCGGCTTGAGCCGGGATTAACGTCAGTATGTCAAAAGTGAACTCTGAACATTCAAACCTGAACGCGAATAAACAATGCTGGTAACAAATGGGATACACGACTCTAGTGTAGTTACCTAACTACAACATAACATTTATCATCATTTATTACAATAGTAAAACTTTATTAAATCGTACAACGGGACTTAATCCCGTTTACGGGATTGACGGGTTTTAATAGTTAAACTACTAAAATTTTTGTAGGTAAGTAGTTTTATTAATTTGTAGTTATTAAATGTTGTCTTTCTAGTTGTCTATCTACTGATATTTAGATTAGATGATATTTGAGTTAGTTTTAACGTTTGATACCTACTTAATATGCGACACTTAACTAAACATTTATTATACAACGACTTTGACAACTACATCTAACATTCGTACCTATATAACCGACGTAATATTTCAAAAATAAAACGAAATGAATACTACAGGTATGCTACATAAGATGCATTATTTAGGTAAATTAAGGATTTTTAACCTACATGGATTGCAACTAACGGAATGTTTCATAAAGTTAGCTGCTTAACTTGAACCATTAATTTCAGGATGTCGTAGAAGACTACGTACTAGATTAAATTTCGGCAAAGTTCATCGTATATAGGTTAGGTAGGAGTTAGGAAGCGAATTCTGATTTTAAAGATATGATATTGTTTTTTATATTAATCTCATTGCATACCGCTTGCTGTTGGAACTGGCCATCAGGTACATTACTTTTCTATATGACTGCTGTATTTTCAAATGTATATTTGACAGACTTCAATAAAAATTGTCCTAGAGGAATATTTGTTTCAATAGGTTATGGTTAAATATTTACAAATATACCTTTTATAGTGAGTTTAATCTTCTATTTCCCGATGAGATTTATCATTTGAGCGTTTTTTGTGTTTCATATAAAATATGAATGGTCAAAAACTAGATTTACACCGCTTTAATATTGAAAAGCTACGCGGTCAAGACAACTGGTTAGAATGGAAGTTCGATATAAACCTGCAACTAACTATGCACAAACTGCAAGGTATAGTTAAAGGCGTCGAGACTGTTCCTGCTCCGCCAAGTGATGACGCGCCGGCTGCCGAAACCGAAAGTTATCAAAAGAAGCTTATCAAATACGAAGAACGCGATTCACTATTGCAATGCATCATAGGATGTAGCGTGTCCGCCGAACCGAAACGGCATATCCTCACTGCTAAATCTGGTAAGGAAATGTGGGATAAACTTCACTCGGTCTACGAGCAGAAGAATGAGAGAAGACTCGATTTGTTGTACTGCCAGTTGTTTACCTATACGAAAGATGAAGCTGATGATATTGCTATGCACATCTCTAAGCTACATACATTATGGCAACAACTCAACGACGAATTAAAGGAAGAAGGAGCACTCCCTCAATCATTACTTATGAACAGGATATTGAATACCTTACCTTCAACATACCTCGAGTTCAAAAATGCTTGGGAGTCGGTGCCTAAACATAGTAGAAATATCTCTACCCTTATGGAACGTCTGCGTCTTCACGAGCAGCGCCTTGGAGATCTTGGTACTAATCCTTCTACATCTACGTCTGATGAAGCTCTCATATCAAGTAAACCGATTGTAAAATGTACACATTGCAACAAAGTCGGACATAAGCGATCAGCGTGTTTCTTGCTCAAGAAATCTAAGAAGCGAAGCAATAAACAGAAACCTGCGAGTAACGAGTCCACTCAAACTGATGGAGATGCGTTCCTGTCTCGTCTTAGCGATCCAAGTCCACACTGGATCGTCGACTCTGGTTCGTCTCATCATGTCACATCTAGCACAAATTGGTTCAGAACCTATACACCTTTCGATAAGCCAAGAGCCCTGCGCCTTGGAGATGATCGGGTTATGTATGCTTACGGCCAAGGAATTATTTTATTTATTTTATTTTATTTTATTTTAGTACATGGAAAACCAACAGCGCTATATATATCCAGAAATTACAATAGAATCACAGAGCCAATTATAGGTTCTCACTTATAGAAATATAATAAATTATAGAAAGTTTTTGCCCAACTTAGTTACACATACAAGTTCACAAAGCACAAGAACAGATGATCTATATGTATATGATCTATGTTTACAAAAATAAATAAAGAGAAGAAAACCTTTTACGGATAGTACACATTTAATAATGTACCGAGCCCTGACCTGCGCCAGAATTATTGTCACCCATGAAGTATCTAATTAATTTATTTTTTATTACAGGTATGCTATGACTATATATGTCAATATCACAATTTGTAAGAACTTTATTTAAACTCATGCCTGCCCTGCATATGAAGCTGTTTTTCCTATACCTAGTAGCAGCAGCTTGGTTATTACTAATGGGACGAAAATGCCTAAGCCTCCTTGACGGAACATTAAAAAAGATCTTATTAAGCAAATTTGGACAATCTACATTACCTTTTATAATATTTACTAAGTAAACTATATCTGCAATTTCACGGCGCTTAACAAGTGGGATCAAATGATGTTTCTTACACAGCTTGAGGTAGTTGGTAGAACTATAATTAACTCGCATTTTGTAACAGAGAAATTTGACGAATTTTAACTGCAATCTCTCAACCCTATCAACATAAATTTGATATTGAGGATTCCATATCTGAGATGCGTATTCTAGTTTGCTTCTCACGTAAGCGCAATACAAGATTTTAAGAGTTTTGGGACGGGTAAAACAGACTGAACTACGCATTATAAAACCAAGTGACCTGGAAGCTTTACCTACTATACTATCAATGTGCTCACTAAAAATAAGTTTGGAGTCATGAATAATACCCAAATCTCTCATGGTTGCTACTCGCTGAAGAATGTTATTTTTAAGTGAATATGGGGTATATATATTATTTGATTTACGAGAGAAGGTTACTGTGGAACATTTAGAAGGGTTTAAATCTAATTTGTTTGTGATTATTGACGTAGAAATGTCTGTACATGGCAAATGGAATCGTGCTCACTTAAATAACGTGTGGTATGTACCGCAAGCAGGACAACACCTGTTCTCCGCTGGTTCAGCCTTAGACCACGGTTACATTGAGGTAGCCGATAAGGATAAGCGTATCTTCAAAGCCAAGAGCGGCCAGGTTAAAGCTGTCAGCATCAGAGATGGTAATCTGTATAAACTTCTAATGAGAGTAGTAACTGCAAATGCATGTGTCGTCAAAGAAGGAACTAATTTACAAATTTGGCACGAAAGGCTTTGTCACCAAAACAAAAGACATGTAAAAGAAGTCTTTACACGCAACGGTATACAATTTTCACCAGAGAAAGATGACTGTGATGGCTGTGTATATGGAAAAATGACTAGATTGTCATTCGGTACAAGGCAACATCGTGGCAACAAACCAGGCGATCAAATTAACGCTGACGTTTGTGGACCTATGTCAGAACTATCACTTGGCGGGAAAAGATACTTCGTTGTATTTAAAGATGATTTTACAAAGTTCAGACGAGTATACTTCCTAAAACAAAAATCCGAAGTAGCCAGTGTACTACCCAAATTTCTTGCTGAAATTAAAACGGCTGGTCATGTTGTTAAATAATTACTCACAGATGGTGGAACAGAATTTAACAATGTCGAAGTTCATCGTACCACCGAGGCCATTGGCTTACACCACCGCATGAGTATGCCGTACACGGCAGAACAAAATGGCGGAGCAGAGAGAGAAAATAGGATTCTTGTTGAGGCAGCACGAAGCATGCTATACAATAAAGACCTACCGAAAGCTGACTGGGCTGAAGCCATTAATACTGCGAGTTACGTAATTAACAGGACTGGACCAACACAGATTAAAGGGAAGACACCTTATGAGCTCTGGTATAACAAGACACCTTGTATTGACCATCTACGTATTTTCGGCACAGAATGTTTTGTACATATCCCTAAGCAGAAACGTAAGAAGCTCGATAAAAGGATATTTGGTGGGATATTGCGGAGATAAAGATGGCTATCGTATCTGGATACCTGAAAAGAATGACGTTATCATCTCAAGAGATGTACTGTTTAGATCAGAAACAGTTTCTTCCGACTTCTGCAAGCTTCCATGTGTTATAGGCGAGCATGAAGATCAAGAAACAACTGAGATTAATGAAGCAGAAAACGATTCTTATCGTGAGGCTCTTCCAGATGAAGCTCAATTACCCGATATACCCGAAAATAGCGAAGTTGAAACTCCTCCTGACCCTATCGAAGAACCAGTAAATCGCTACAATCTAAGAGATAGACGATTACTTCAAAGTTCCCGATCTAACTGCTGTATATGTCTTTCAGAAGAAGAACCTCAGACTTACAAGCAAGCAATAGATTCAAAGAATCATAATGAATGGCGTAATGCTATGAAGGAGGAAATGAATTCTCTCAAAGAAAACAACACGTGGACTCTTGTTGATTTACCTCAAAATAGAGAGGCCCTTAGCAACAAATGGGTCTATAAAATCAAAAAGAATGTTGACGGTTCTATTGAATGTTTTAAAGCTCGGCTAGTCATCAGAGGATTCAGTCAAGAGCACGGGATCGATTATCATGAAACTTTTAGCCCTGTTGTTCGCTGGGACACGATCCGGACTATGCTTAGCGAAGCAGTTCTTAGAAAAATGCACATGACTCAATTCGATGTCAAGACTGCCTTTCTGTACGGCGACATCGACGAGGTTATATATATGGAGCAACCTGTGGGATTCGACGACGGATCAGGCCGCGTCTGCAAGCTTCTCAAAAGCCTTTATGGCTTGAAACAAGCACCACGGTGCTGGAACAAGAAGTTTTGTTCGTTCCTGTTGAAATATAAGCTTCAGCAAAGTGACTCAGATCCATGCTTGTTTATAAGCCAAGATCGACAACTCATTGTCATGATCTACGTGGATGACGGACTAGTCCTATCTCAAGACAAGACATGTATGGAAGAGTTCCTAAGTGCCCTGACGGCAGAATTTCAAGTACGAACTTCCGAAGTTGGCTGCTATCTTGGTCTAGAAATAAATCGCCTAACTGACGGGTCAATATTTATTAACCAAGAAGCCTACATAAAAACTATTTTGAAACATTATAACATGTGTGATGCAAACTCTGTTGTCATTCCGATAGACAAAAGTCAGATGACAGAAAATTTGAAACTCGACAGTGACACGAGTGTCAATAATTTTCATTACAGAGAATTGGTCGGGACTTTCGAATGATCCTTGGAACATGGCGGATCGTGCTCCAGACATTTTTTTTATTTTTTGCATTTTGCTGTTTAATGTATAATTTAGATAGCATATTATGCAGTGAATAGCAAGTGTGACGGGTGCAGTTAATGAAGAATTCTTCTGGAAATACGAATAAGCAACCAATTCTTGGACATCATTCGGCGGTTCGTGGTATCGGCCGCCATTACGCTTTGTACTGCTGCTCCAGCTATCCTCCAGTGCATCGTAAAGGCCTATCACCGTACATCATGCAATAATACTTTGTATTATGAAATATTTTACTTGTGATCTATTACTGTATTTTGGCAAAGGCCCATGAGGCTGCCACTTCTCCAATAAACAAACAATTGGTCGGAAAATTATTATATTTATCGGTTGTGAGTAGACCGGATATTTCCTTTGCTGTAAATGTTTTATCGAAACATGTTGAAAAACCCGATACGTGCCACTATGCGATCGCTAAACGAGTCTTGAGATACTTGAAGGGAACCCAATGCCTTGGTATATTATACAAGTATTCGTCAGCAGAAGGAAATTCTTTCGTAGCATATAGCGACGCGGACTACGCCGGAGACAAGGCTACAAGAAGGTCGACTTCTGGCTATGTATGTCTGGCCGCAGGGGGAGCAGTGTCGTGGTCTTCAAAAACGCAAAGATGTGTGAGCCTTTCAACGACCGAGGCAGAATTTGTTGCAGCCAGCCTAGCAGCCCAGACGGTAATATGGCTCAATCGTCTGTATAAAGAAGTGCGAGGATACGAAGTTATACCTACATTGTTTGTCGATAATCAAAGTGCGATTAAGCTGGTTAAAAACCCTGTGTTCCACTTTAAGACCAAACACATCGACACACGGTACAAGTTCGTGCAAGAACTTCACCAAGAAAAGAAGGTGGATGTCCACTACGTGCCATCTAAACAGCAGGTAGCGGATACATTGACAAAAGCTTTGCCAAAGGAAAGCTTCCTCAAAGCACGCACCTTATTGTGCATGACAATTAAGCCTGCCCTGATGTAGGGGGAGTGTTGGAACTGGCCATCAGGTACATTACTTTTCTATATGACTGCTGTATTTTCAAATGTATATTTGACAGACTTCAATAAAAATTGTCCTAGAGGAATATTTGTTTCAATACTTGCGCACTCATATTGGCGTGTGTCACGTATTGAGATTAGTATAAATCATTTTATTGTTCATCGGGTTCATCCTAATCCTCTTCCAACTAGGAACTAGGTATCTCTACATCTACATCTACGAGGCATATCCAATAGAAAATAGTCACTGTAAGTCGCGAAAATAGACTTAAGATACAGTTTGTAAATATGATTGTGCCCTTAAAGGTGTATTTTTATTTATTACCACGTTTTAATAACTTGTGTATTGTGTAGAATTCCTCGATTAACTATTTTGTTAGTATCTACCGTGGTCAAAATAAATCCATTACCTATATATTTTAAAAATCATAAGTATATTGACATATTTAAATGAAATAGATATACCGACACTAAATTCCGTTTTACGACGTCACAAAAACTATCCGCTATTAACATCAAAAATATTTTCATGAAATGCTCGCACACGAATTAAATTCGCATGTAATTTTGAACACTCGGTTATTTTGTGATTTATGATGTTGACGAAACAAGCTTTCCGAATTCCGATATTGGATTGGTACGAAATGGAGCTTTAACTATATATTCTCGTTTTATCTCTTTTAATTAAAAGTTCTGCGAGTTCAATTTATTGTGCACTCTCACTGATGAAGCATTTTACAGATAAGACCAAGCGCAGATTACGATAATGTTAATTTTAAGAGATATGGGCCGATATTTATTTTTAAATTAGTGATGTCTGGCTGATACCGATATCGTGTAGAGTTAGACCAAGATAAGTCTGAAGCGATTTTGATAGCTCAGGCTGTGCAACATCAAACTTCTATGAAATTATGACGTATAAATAACAGTGCGCAGTCTGTGGTGTCAAAATTGATGCAGAGTTATCTTGCTCTAACTCTACCTAAAATGTCATCTAAAATACATACGTCTAAATCCCACTCGACACATACTTAATTTGCGGATCACGAGAGAAACCGCGAACCATAAGTGTGGTCCTAACCTGCACAATTCTTGTGCACTCGTGCCTAGAGATGGGTAACTACCCGGGTAAATACCCGAGAGCGGGTATTTACCCGGTAAATACCCGATATTTACCTACCCGCGGGTAAATACGCGGGTATTTTCGTTTTTCTTCTAAATTTGATGTGTTTAATGGTATGTGAGTATAAATAAGATTAATTTAAGTATTTTTTTATAATGTTACATAAAATGTATGTTCAAACTAATTACGAAAAGGTTGCTATGAGGTGAAGTTCGATTTTAACATATCAGTCCAATTAGAAAAATCGTGTAAAATCATTCCCTGGCTTCCGGAAATGTTTTAAAATGCTTTTAATATACATTAGAAAGATGAAAATAAAGAATACTTATGAATGATAATAAAAAAAAATTGTGCAGTATCCCAACTTGGGAAGCTTATAAGTCAAACACATTTAGTTTTAGGACAAAAATGTATATAACCTTTTTTGTAGAAAATTATGTCTACTTTAGTTTGTACATACAACACTTTTCGATATTAATGACAGATTCCAAGAAATATGAAAAAGTTCACTTTTGCCCCCCTCCCCCCAACCACACCCCCCCGCCGACCGAAGTTGGAATGTGTATTATCAACGTATAAGTACGATAATTTACTCAAGTCTAAAAAAAATACTCTTATGACGGCGTTTTTTTAATATTTATCAAAATTGTACTAAAAATTCCTTAGTTACAACTGCAACTGCAACTAAACCATTTCATTTTAAATGACACACAATAATTACAGCCATTAACTCGGTTTATATCTCCACTTTAACACAAATCGACATGTGCAACAAGAAATGAATCTACCCGTCCATTTGGGTAGATACGGGTAAATACCGGGTAGATGGGTATTTACCTGGGTGGGTAAATTGGGTAAATACCCGCGACCCATCTCTAATCTCTACTCGTGCCTTGTTCTCTGTTATTTAATGGTTTTACTCACGCGTCAAATAGTGCATCCATTAAATGATTGTTTTTGTTCTGTATTGGCGCTATGTGTTTGATGTGCTTTTGTCTTCATAATAACATTAAAATAGCTATATAGGGTGGCCCATTTAAATCGGTCATTATGGGAAAATATAAAACTATAAGACATACACCGATCTCTTCTTAGGAACCATGTCATCGATTTTAGTAACAAGAAAAACTGCATTCATAGATTAAAAAAAAAATGTTTAAAAATGTATTGAAAAAAATGGTGGTCTTTTCGAAAACTTTCGAAAATAAATTAAATAGGATATGAAAAAAAATGCATTTTATTCATTTCAGACATCATGTTTCATAGTAACATTTACCACTTAAGACCTATACAATCGATATCTGAATAGAAATAGTCTTAGTTTTATTTTTCAAAACGTTCGGGGTTCGATTCCCGAGCTGAGTATACATTTTTTTTAATGTATGAATGCAGTTTTTCTTGTTACTAAAATCGATGACATGGTTCCTAAGAAGAGATCGGTGTATATCTTATACTTTCAGATTTTCCCATACTGACTGATCTAAATGGGCCACCCTGTATAGTATACCTAAAATAGTATTCATTTATAAAAGGACAAACCTGAAGCGTAAGCTCGTTCGCCGTGAAGCATTGTATGGCAAGTTGTATGATCATTGCCATGAAAAACGCCAAGGATGTCACCAGACGAATTGACTTGAAACTCGATGCATCTTGCTAAAACAAAAGATCTCGGTGTAATGAATGATGATGCCGTCCTACCATCTTTTTTTATAAAAAAAGTTCCGTTTTTTTAAGTACTTTATATTTAAGATACTGAGAGACAATGCACTGTCTAAATCTAACCATTGAAGTTAGGATCTTCAAATTTAAAACAATTACCCGACATATAATTAAAAATATAAAAATATTCCTCCACAATTTTTCTTAAACGATATTTTTTTAATTTAACCCCAAGGGCTGAAAATTGGGTTGCAAGATTTTAACGACTTCTACGCAGACGAAGTCTAGTTTAACAATAGAATTTTCTCTACAACCACAAGTAATAAAACTTGTTAATGCACCAGACAGCGATTCAATATTTCCAGATTAGAAATGAAGTTGTATTACCGAAACTTGCACCATTACGACGCAAATGGCAGCCATACTGGACAGCAGCTGAGTCATGAAGCCGTAGGAGTAAGTCACTCGGAACTTTTCCACGCAGCTGGAAACATATATAAATATGTAGATATATATGTCTAACTTTTGTACATTTATAACTCTTTTGGTAGGCCTTAATTAAAAAAGAAATAATTATATATTCCACTGCTAAACTTCCCAAAAACTTCCTTTTGCAATAATTTTACGTAACAGCAACTCCACATCACTACCTTATAAAACAAAGTCCCCCGCCGCGTATGTCTGTTTGTGTGTTTGTATGTTCTCGATAAACTGAAAAAGTACTGAACGGATTTTCATGCGGTTTTCACCTATCGATAGAGTGATTCTTGAGTAAGACTTGTGTATAATTTGTTAACCCGTGCGAAGCCGGGGCAGGTCTCTAGTATGTACTTATATAAACAGGAAGCAGCAAATGAACTGTACTGTCATGGGAACCATCATTCGACGCGAGAGGTATACACATCGGTGACATCTGTCAATAAAATGTAGGTATTGTAGGTAGGTACCTTAGAGCATTTAGTTATTAAATGACTAGCACTGTAGCATAGCGAAATATGCCGTTGGGTATAACAGTGATAGTAAAGTGTATTTAGTGTTTAAGCCATATTTTGGCAGTAATAACGATGGTTATACTTAGCGAACTTTAGAAATAAAAATAAAATATCCGCCCAAAGCGCAAAGGCAAGCAGAAAGATTTTGTGAACTTCATTTCGATGTTCTGGAAAGTTGTATAAAGAACCGTATTATGTTGATATAGGCGTAAAAAAAGCTTGAGTGACAATATTAGGGCGGTAATCCTGAGATATTGCCGGTCGTCACACAGAGACTCCCGCTTTGCTTTCATATCGACATAGATCCGCCTATTGACAATTGTAAATAATGCGGGATGATTTATTAGAAACATTTCCTTAAGTAAGTATATTTATTTATATGGTTTTATATAGTTTAGCTCCAAGCTAAATCGCTGGCCAAAAGTGGACTCTAACAGCACAAGACAGATCTAACTGGCACTCTCTGGAGGAGGCCTTTACCCGAGAAGGGGTGCTTGCTTCGTAGGAATATATATTTTAATTATAATTCAATTTTTAATTTAATTTTTGTGAAAATAATGACATTACGAATTATTTTAACTATCATAATTATAATGTTTATTCCTCTTTAAACTTTAAACTAAGTTGACTTTGTACTAGTTTGCATGAAATAAAAGGCTTTTTTATTTATATTTTTATTTTATTTTATTTAGCTTCAAGCTAAAGCTCTGTTAATGTATTGTATTTTTATACCTGTTCTTTTACCTACGAACGAAGGCTAGCTCAAAATAAAAATAAATAGAATTAGAATAGAATAGAATAGAATAGAATTGATTTATTCGTAAGCAAAACAATCGATACAATACATAATATAAAAGAAAACACAAAATAAGATTAATTAGTTTTCGATTCGTTCCAATTTAATCTTCTTTATCTTTTCATACATATTAAATTTGCGTTATTGCTGATCACCGTTTGCAGTCTGACGATTGCCTCGCTTTGTCACAGGAGTTGGCAACTTAGTTCTAAATACCTAAATGTGTGCCAGTCATCTGCTAAATACATGCAATGCCATTCAATCCCCTTTGTAGCCGGCTATTTATCCCAAGTTCCCGAAGTTTGGCTCCCTTACTGGCACCGCCTGCCTCCAGTTAATTCACAGTGCACTTTATGGCAATTTAACGCAGTCGGTTGGCCCAACCGATGTTTGCTTGCCAAAAAGTTTCGAGCTGCTACCTAAGCCTCCACGATTTAGCAACGAAATACAATGAAGATAACATTGACAATAAATGTAGACACGTATGTACTACAATTTACTAGTCCAGAGAAATCTCCTTAGTGAAATTATTTTTTTTAATATTTGGAACCAAAAGTTGTAGATCTGGCGAATCTGCCGCGTCACGTAATGTGCAGACTGAAATAGGTTCGCATCAAATACTGTAATAAGTACTACAATATACTCAATTACTCATAGTACAAACCTAATCAACAATTGATGTTGACGAAGACAGGTCTTTACCGATTTTTCTATAGCAGATTCAATTTGAATGTCAGTGTAAAATGATTTAACTTTAGCTTCTATCTCATCCAGACGATCTTTAAGAATGTCAATATTCTCATTAATTGATTCTTCCTGCGTATAAATATCAAGCGGCATGTCTGAGATTAGTTGCGATAGAGCGCGTTCATATGCAGTCATGAATGCCTCTTGTAGTATCGAGAACTGAGAGCTCATGTGAAGGATGAGTGACCCGATAAAAGTGTCTATAGTCATCACGATGTGTCCCGTCCACAGCAAACCTACTGTCTCCAGCACGAACGTCGCGATATATGACTCATCCGATTGATATGTCCATGGTATGTAAATAGGTTGAGGGAGCGTCCGTGGCGGCTTTACGGCAGTATGGTTTAAAAGAGCTACTTCTTTCTTCCATCTTAAATCCATTATAGTGCCGTAGACATTCGTATTGCCAATAGTAATCCACCCGAAAAAAACAAAAGACGCCGTCATGACTTTTGTAATTCTGATTGTTCTGCGATTTTTATCAACATTTTGATAGTAATCGTAAACGTCGATTTCAATGGTGCGCACGATCTCCTGGATAGCACGGTTTTTGAAAAAGAAAAGGTAAAGCTTGATGCAAGTGAGGTCGTGGGTGATGACGAATGAGAGACTGAACATGAATCGGTCGATATCCTTTTCGCCGACAAAAGGATCGATGGTTTCGAGACCGACGAAACCCGCCACCCAAACGACTTGAGTGAGAATGGAATAGTACAGGTACCAGCTCGGAAAGTTCCTGAAATCACCTTCGTCCGGGTGATGCCACCAGCCTAGCCCTAAGAACCTCAAGAGGCGGTAATGCACGCCAAAGTAACGCCTAGGGCGATCAGAGCTTACTATATTTGACATTTTTATTATACTACCAATTTTAATCAGCCAATCTACTAGCTAGTTCGACTAGTACTTGAAAAACGCTAACACGTTCTGATTTAATCAAGTTTGAGAGGTTTCCTTTATAGCTTCATCGCAGCCGTTATTTTATTCGTGTAGATGTGCAGTAGGTATAAGCGAGAGCGGAAATGAATAAAATTAATAAAAGTATAGGTAGTTGCATATATGGCAAATGTAGGTACATAATTGAGTATGAATTTAAAATCTAAGATATTTGAAATTTTATTATGACTCGTGTAAAAAATATGTATGTTTTCACAACTTTCTTAAAACACATGGACCAAGATTGTGGAAAATTATTAAATGTTAATTAATGTTTGCCTAAATCGATAGGCATCGTTATAAGTATCAGTACCTACACTCATAGACAAATTTAGAGGAACTAATTTTAAAATTACTTTGTGGTGCTAATCCAGTAACTAAACCTTTTTTTTGTTCCTCTAAATTTGTCCATGTGTATATAAAAACCATAGCAAAACAATTAATAACGTGACGATCAACGTCAAAAACAAATAACGCGCTTTCTCTTGTAACAGAAACCATTATCTGATCTAACATGTATTAGTAATCTTAGTTAATATTAATAAGTTAATTTAGAAAATTATTAGTTGTATCCCGACAACGTAATTGTGGTAATAAATGGGTTGCGATGACGCCGAAAAGGTGTTATTTACTTTAAAATTTACATATTATAATATAATGTTACCTTGCCCTCTCAATGTTAAATGTGCTTAATATACATAAAAATACAAGTAAGGGCCATTTATACAGCGAAGTGCATTTGTTTTATATTACGAGTAGGGACATCCATTTTTGTGGTATATTATTTACTGTTAAACAATCAAGTCTAGATTAATATTTGTATTGTCATTATTATTTTGTTTGTGTAAACTTTTGTAGGAGGGGATTATTTGTATACTTAGTCGACATTGTTTTTTTATCTACTTTGTATCAATCTCACATGTCTTGTCACAATCTCAAGTTAATTTAATTTTTTTTTGCAGTTACTATTGCAAACCCATTAAAAGAAATTGAAAGCGGGCCAGAAAACTTGTCTAACTTCTGAAAATGTACTTTAAAAAAACATTGCATTTTAACTAATGTATTAATATACCTACCTCCTTTTAATCTTCTTCTCTTTTTTTTCAACCCTTTTAAGTCACTGCTGCTGTATGTACCATACATAAAAACCGTAAGTGTAATTTTGAACTTAGAATTTATTGCATGAGAATAAATAAACGGTTGAATGAGTTTTTGAATGTCACACTGGGTGTACTTTTGATATAACTGCAAACTCAAACGAAAGAAATGTTTTATCTATTCTTAACCACAAGAGCATAATTAATTTAATATTTGAAATTTTTGTATCAAAAATACACCAGCTGTAAACGCTTATAAGTACTCGTAGTATGCACGGTGGGGCAAATGGTGGTCCGTTACTCAACTCAAATTACTGAGTAGGTACTTCAGTACAAGTACAAGTATTTTATTCATGCAAACTGTAGAGACAAACGGGCTTCAAGCCGTGACCTCATTTAGCACGGCGAAGGTAAAATACGTGGAATACATAACTGCTGAATCTGAGATGAGTTCCTCTAGTGATGTTTTCGGGGATTGGGTAGGTTTAATTTTCGGTGAATGTTTAATTGGCCTAAAAAGTATTGGTGACCATAAAAGTTTGGGTGCCTAAAAAAATTTATACACACTTTCGTTTCCTTAAATATATATATGGGTTCGTAAGAGCTATATAATCTGCGGTTGGGTATAATCTATGGCTGAAGCTGAATAGCCAACTCGGCTATCATAAAGACCATTTATATTAAATTAACACGAAGACCGTGTGACAGGTGACGACGTTACACGTGTCAAAAATAATTGCATCCATGCATGCATTTATTTCTTCAAAGTAAAAAAAAATGACTTCGAAAGGTTTGATGAGAGTTAGATTAGTTAGCTTGTTGGCAATTTTTTTCATACATTTTCAGCTATGTATATTTATTAGTAGTACTTAGTATATTTCAACAAAGGAATATTTAGCAAAAAAAGAAGCGGACTGCTAAGAAGGTAATTTTTTTAAAATCAGTATGTTTATAATTTGAATAAACCGGCCACGATAATGTCAGGGTCAGTATAGGCAAGTATAGGTTTCTGTAGTTTACCGTCCGTCACAATTGAATAGGCAACTTAAGGGGACTTTTTGTAGATATTATACGGGTGTTTGGTACATCGTTTGCCAAATTAAAACGGCAGATAGGTTGAGTCATTTGCAATCTTCTCATGTATAGAAAAAAAAATTGGCCATGGTTTTTTTACTACTGCGCAAGTAAAAATTAAAAATTTCTAGGCCTGGGAAGATAGCAAATGACTCAACCTATCTGCCGTTTTAATTTGGCAAACGATGTACCAAACACCCTATATATCTTTAACTTTTGCGGCGATTATTTTCGAAAATAATCATTTTCTCCTGTAAAGAACCCTAAAGCCCCTATTCTTTACAAATGCTATACAGCAAAAAAAAATGCATCCCTATACGTGTTTGTCTGGGCGGAAGGTAGCTATAGTACATACATATATATACCCGTTGCCAGGGAGGTTTTGCGATTATACCTACTGAGCAATTTTTACTATGGGACGAACCCCGAAATCCCAAAAAAAAGTTGCCTGTTTCATACATTTTTGCTGGTCCATTTTCTATGGAAGGGTGAATTTTTTTTTCACGATTTCGGGGTTGGACTCCAGTTATTAAATGCTCCAAGGTTGCTCAGTATAATCCCAAAACCTCACTGGCAACGGGAATACAGTTATTTTTTAGCCACCGTTTATATATCCCTATCTTTGTATATGGATGAATGACATACAAGTTCAATAGCGCCACCTAGTGAGTAGCAATAGAACTAAGAACATAGAAAATAATAATTTACACGCCAAGCCCCATGACTGCAGTTAGTACCTTTGCTTGTGTACGTATAGATGGCGCAGTAGGCTATATACCTGATCCATGATTATTGATTAATGACTAGGATAAAATACCTATTAAATAATAATTTTATTACTTGCCTTCATTAAAAATGCAAATGCAGTGATATTGTGTTCAAATAACAAGGTTAAAAGTATCATTAATCTATTGGTTGGTGTGGCCATTGTTTTGTAAACTTCGCGAAGGCGGTAATATGCGTGCGCATACGTTATCAGCGTAAAGCGCTTTAGTTTTAGCAGAGATATATATATATAACTCCGTATAAGATAAATAAAGTCTAAGAAAAAAACGTGCCTCGGAAATCAAGAAAAAGTCATTCTCGAATAGATGGCGCCATACCTTTGGCCTCTTCTCGGCTAGATGGCGTTGACGACATCGTTTGATATTTAACAATTTTAACACATATCAGTGAAAGAACATGGGTCAGTATGGAACAATAAAAATTAAAAATTATTTATCCGTAAACATATTTTGATAAATTTATACATTTTCAATTTTATTTTAAGTTTTAATCGTGTGTCGATAGATGGCATTAAATGTACCGTGACTACAAAATTTACTTTGGCAATAGCCCTCTATACTATCTATTCTCTTTGGTTTTAGATATGAAGTAGGACGAAGATTTTGTTTATTTTTTCAGGAGGTATGTATACGTTTTCAGTTATTTTCTTACGAATCTAATGCTCTTTCGATCCTGATAGGAGAATAAAGTATTCCCAAATGTCCATATCATTTTTCGTTATTCTGTTACAGTAGTACCAATTCTATGAAAAGTGATAACGGAATGGAAATAGATTTGAGACTTTTTTCGTCTCATAATAATCAAAAGAGCTCGTGATTTTGAGAACAAATAACATAAAATTGTCAAAAAATAAGCGTGGACAAAATTTCTTTAAGCATTTTGAAATTATGAAACGTAGCTTTTTTTAGGCAAATTTACGTTACATTGATAGCCATCCATTGCAAAAAGTGGTTGACGTCACTGTTTTGTACAAAATAAGAAATTAAAATCACAATCGGGCTCCAGAGACTACAGCTCGAAACCAGTTTTCGACCCCTTGCATTATTCCAGGCGCAAAACGTTTCTGACGACGTTAAGAAAACAGACTTCGTATTCGAAAGCAATCATAATAGATAAGTAACAATGCTTTTATTACTTTAATTTATTTTTTGGATAGGGTGTAAAAAATGCCAACAAAGCAATCTATAAAAACGTACCTAATTTGTTTCACCGTTTCTACGTCTGCGCTCGGAATTGATGGCTGCTTAAATGCAAAATATAAGAAAATGTAAAAGAACGTGTGGTTGACCAAAGTTTGTTTTCTGATAAGAACATTTACCAAGTCAATCTGACAAGAACAGTGTAACGTAAAGCGCTTAAACCGCTTAAAGGGGCAACGTGTTGGCAGATATCGTACGATATCGCCCAAAACATAACCTATAAGCTTCAGCCAGTTGACTAAAGCAATGCTGCCATCATCTAAAACCCAGTATTATATACATTAAAGTGACATAATGACATTACACCAGATTCACTGGTGCTAATCAGACCTGATGTAGCGTTACACAATATAATTCATAAATAATACGCGTAATGTTAATATTTTTGGGTTAAGTTTATGTGATCGTGAAAATAAATGTAAGGTTAACAAATAATTCAAAGAAAAGTGATATTGTGATTTCTAAAATTAACAAACAAAAATATTTATTCTGAATTCGACGACCTCCAGTGAGACTTGGTAAGTATAATCAAGGCTAAATAATGCTATTCCAATGGTGTAAGAAATTTATGACTTAAAAATGTAATTTAATTTTGTAATATGAATTAGAAAACGATGTTTAGTTATCAATTAAAAGTGTGCACAATAATCGAATTTAAACTGTTGTGAGACATACTAATATTGAATAATTTTACGGTTTAGACTCACTTGTTTTTAGTCACTCGCGCACAAACAAGTGAGTCTAAACCGTAAAATTATTTAATAATAGTGTGCACAATATTTTAATTTTAAATGATTATTAAATGTTTTATATGATTTTGTTGATATATGATATGATCATTTAACTGTTTTTTTTTGTAATGAATTTATTTAATAACAAGTAAGTTATTAAATAAATTTTAATTAAACTAGGTACGTATTTTATAAAAAAATAACCTAATATTAAGATTTTTATTCATATTTTTAAATAAAAAGTAGGTACTGCTTTAACATGGTATATTTTAAGAACTCATTTATTCGCTGTACTTACTCATATTTTTTGCAATGGTCCTAGATTTTTTCAAAACTATTTATTAAGTAACGAATAGTATATTTTTAAAACGCTACACAAGGCTGTATTTCCAAATATTACAAATATCATCTTTGTACAAAATTGATATAATTAAGTAATTTGCAGTAATTAGCATTGAAGTATTTATTTATTTACCTACTAATATACTTAAAATCATTGTCTAATATAATAATGATCATATTTTATAACAGGAATGCGCTTCTGCGTATCCTTTAGTTTTACTATAAGTACCTACCTGTATATATACTTTATCCTTAACTTTCTTCTTCATCTTGATAGATACTTAATTAGGAAGTAATTAAACATGTGTAAACTGTAGGTATAGTACAGGGATGTTGCGGATGCAGATTTTTTGACATCCGCGGATGCGGATGCGGATGCGGATATTTAAAGCCTCACATCCGCGGATGCGGATGCAGATGCGGATGTCAAGATTTGGTACTTAAAAAACGTCAAATATTACATTTTTAGCATTTTTTATTTAAAAAAAACGAAACGTTTAGTATTTGAGAAAGAATATAGGTGCGTTTTATTTAATAAACAGTAACTTGGCCGACTTTTCGGGATCTAGACGATTTCGTTATATATAATGACGAAATTACCCACTCACATGATTGATATTTTTCAGTGACCTCTATTATTATAATAAAATAAGGGTGACAGCTGGTAGCTACAGTTACCAAAAGCAAGTGAGTGGCTAGCACTTACGCCGGCGGCGCCGCCGCTAATACGTTCCTATTACCGACGTGGTCGACATCCGCATCATGCGGATGCTCCGCATCGATTTTATGCGGATGCGGATGCAGATGCGGATGTTGAAAATAATGCGGATGTTCGGCGGATGCAGATGCGGATGCGAATAATCGCAACATCCCTGGATAGTATTTTAATGTGTCAATATTTTTTATAAGAAATACCTATCTACATATCTCCATGAGCAATAATGTTTATAAAAATGTATAGCTAGGTAATTTCCGATTGAGTTCGATGCATAATATTTTAGCAATCACCAGGTAATAGGTATCTACTTATACGAGCATGTACAGGTATGTTTCCCCTAGACGTAGAAATTCGCACGTTGCGTTGCAGAACGTAATTTATGTCGGACGCAATATTGCGATTTGCAGGTTTTGCTACAAGACTAGCGAAAAATAAAAGTGTATAATTCAGCATAAAATTGATTTGAAATAGCGAACTACTCAAAAATGCCTTATTTACCTACCGTTGCCCGTTAGACTATCATCAGATACTCACGTGGCAAAGCCATTGAACTTGACAAAAAACTTTGCTTTGAGATTTGAATTTTATAGAATGGTTTGGTATTATTTTTAAGTAGATAGTTGAGGTATCTAACCAAATTTTATTAAGCAGGTAAGTATTATAGGTCTACCGTTTATAGGCCGACAAGAAATTGTAGAAATTAAAAAGTGGCAACATCGTAGTGTCGTCAAAGCAATCTAAGAAAAACGGACGACACTAACGATGTCTTATTACTAGGGATGTACCGACTAGTCGGGAAAGCCGACTATCCGGCCACATTTGTAGTCGGCGATTAGTCGGCGACTAGTCGGCAAAAATGACCGATTAGTCGGCACTTTATTAGTGAAAAAAAAACAGAAAAAAAAAACTGTCAATATTTGCCATATGTTTTATGTCTATTTCACTAAATTACATATTCAGGGTGCATAACAAAACTTTTGTTCATATAATTGACCGTTTGATCGTTATCTTATGTTATGTTGGTGGGCTGGTGTTTTCCTCTACAGGTCGATCTCAACTGATTCTCGTGTAATTTCATATGCAAGTTCGATAGTTAAATAATTTTATTATTAGTCAGTTTTTGTTTTTATTAATGGTGGAGCCATGGGGAACTATTAGGTAATGTTATTGCAAAATTTAGAGACTTAGATAGGGCACGTTGCTCGTAAATACGCTGACCACAGGGGATAGGTTCTTAATTGGCGAAATAGAGCCTTGGAAATACCTCCTACAAGCTGTACTGACGGTCTGCTCAGGATCGCAAAATAAAAGAAAGACAGAAATTGAACGAGGATTCTTGTGATAGGTCTTTGAACCTGTAGAGGACACCTTTTAGCCAAGCTAATATGATGAATAGCGCAACCAAAGGAGCAAAACTATTGTTTTTCACCTGAACTTATACGAAACTAATGATCTGGCCGACTAGCCGACTAGTCGGCCGACTAATCGGCCATTCGAGCGCCGATTAGTCGGCTAGTCGGCTAGTCGGCCAAATCAATAGTCGGTACAACACTACTTATTACTAAAATACTTCATTTAACAGATTAATTATTGTACTCGTAGGTATAGGTAGTAACCAGCCGCGTCTCTTAGTTTTTAGAAATGATTGAACCAAATTGCTTCATATGACATGGTTAATTATTGCAATTGATAATTGACCACTATTAATAATCTTGACCTGAAGCTGATTGTGGATGGCGACAAAAAGTTCCTTAATTATTATAGGTTCAGACAGCTATTTATACATCATAATTTCATAGAAGTTTAAAATAACACTTGGACTGGGTGTGCTATCAAAATCGTTGCAAAATCTTGGTCTAATTCAAATAATTATCATAGGTAATGTCATTACAATTTTTGCAGAAGATTGCAGATGACTGCTAAATGAAATTTCAGTCAAATATACGTGTAAGCTATTTTATTTTCAGGACAAGATGGCGCAATCAGTATTCGGAGTATGGGACTACGCCATAATGGCCTTAACAATGATCGCATCCATCGCAATTGGACTATATTTTCGCTTCAGCGGCGGAAAACAAAAAACAAATGAGGTGTGGTTAATAAATATCTAAGGACTAGTATAATACAGTCATTATTCAGTAACTTTACTATTAAATATCTTTTGTTTTTTTCGGTTCAATTTACCTTAAAAAAACTTTTTCGACTACCGTTTCTATTGTTTCGAAATGATTTAAGTAATTATTTTCTGATGCGTTTACCTACGCACTTATTTCATTTTAAAATATGTATATATTTTACAGGAGTATCTTCTCGCAGATCGAAACATGTCTATACTGCCCGTGGCAGTTTCCCTGATGGCATCATTCATGTCGGCCATTACGCTTCTTGGGGTGTCATCAGAAAATTATTCCTATGGAATGCAATTCGTCGTCATCAACATATCGTATGGCATCGCCACGCCGATCGCAAGTCGGTATTACCTGCCAGTGTTCTTCGGACTACAGAAGACGAGTACTTATGAATACTTGGAACTGCGCTTCGGGCCTCACATACGAATGCTAGCCTCCCTCACATACACTTTACAAATGGTGCTCTACAACGGTATCGTGCTTTATGCTCCTGCTATAGTCCTCGAAGCCGTCACAGGCCTGGACAGACTGATATCAATACTAGTCGTTGGATTGGTGTGCACTTTCTACGCAACTTTAGGCGGAATGAAAGCCGTAATCTGGACTGATCTTTTACAATCCCTGTTGATGTTCGGTGCTGTGTTCAGCGTAGTTGTATTCAGTTCTGTACAGCTTGGAGGCTTTGGGAAAATTTTTACAATTGCGAAAGAGAGAGGAAGGCTTGAGTTTGACAGGTATGTTCTTTAATACCTAACGCTTTAATAAGAAAACAAAGTAATGTATGTGTGAACTTGAACTTGTGAACTCGTATACTATTATTATGTTTTTCAGTTTTACTTTCGACCCGACAGTAAGGAATACTTGGTGGTCACTGAACTTCGGAGGTTTGATCACCTATTTGTCTCTGTATGCGGTTAATCATACTCAGGTAAGTACTACTACTACTTATTCTAGCAATATTTTAATCAAGAGATGATAAACCATGGAAAGTATCCTCAAAGAATAATTAATCAAATACTTTTTAAGAATTTTAATAACAAAACTTCCGTGAGACACAGACATATTAAATATATTAAGAACAGGTCACTCACGTATTTTAAGCTCGACATGTTTCACTCCGTACCGAGGAGTGTCATCAGGAGCTTGCTTGTGTTTGTCTCCTCGGTACGGAGTGAAACATGTCGAGCGTTTTTCGACTTAAAATACGTGAGTGACCCGTTCTTAATATATTTAATATGCTTTTTAAGAAATTGGTAAAACTATAAAACGTACGTACTAGGTCTGTTGTATCACATTTCTTTTGTAACAACGAACTTCAAATTAGCAATTATATAGACTAAGAAATCGTGCGTTTGAATACTTTGCTACTTTGTAGATTCAGCGTCTTCAGACGGTGAGAACGCTGGAGCGCTCCCAGGCGTGTTTGTGGTGGAGCTGGCCGGTGCTCTCCGTGCTGAGCATCTGCACGTGCATGAGCGGGCTCGGCATTTTCGCCGTGTACAAGGACTGCGACCCGCTGGCGGCTGGCAGTATCACTAAGGTAAACTAATGTCTGGAAAGCCACTATCAGACTTGTGACTAAGGATTTGTGAGTTACGGGAACCATGCGTTAAAAAGGCGTGTGACTTAAAATGAAAATGTGTCGTATGCGTCTTTATATATTTTTTATACTGGAACTCTATCTTCATTAAGTGTAAAGATGGATGGTAGGGCAATGTTATTTAACTTTGTTTTGACATCGTAAAGATAATTGAAGCACAATATTAATATTTGCGATAAACTTTTATTTTTGTTTAAACAGGTAGGTTAAATTGTTTGCAATTCTGCAGACAATTTAACCTGTTTGACATTGGATGACAATGGCGTGAATAAAAACCTATCACTAGGGTTACAATACTCATATTAATTTGTGTTATGTTGCATGTCAGATGGACCAGCTAATGCCTTACTACGTGGTGGACGCGATGAAATCCGTGCCCGGCCTGGCGGGTTTGTTCGTGGCCGGCATCTTCAGCGCCTCGTTGTCCACTGTGTCAGCCGCCTGCAACGCTCTCGCTGCCGTCACGCTCACTGACTACGTTGGCAAGTATGTAAGAACAGTATGGATATAATGGTCGTTTTTGTCTACGTGACAGCGTGATAAAACGGTGCCTGTCACTTTCTATCCCGCGGAGTTAAAAAGTGACAGTTTTTTTATCACGTGGATAAAGCGATCCATAATTATCCTGGTGATACGGTAGCTTTAGCATAACATAATGAAGTCCGCGTCACTGAGTAAATTTTTGCGGTTATTGATTGATTTGGAAATAAAACGAGCTAAGCGGTGCGATGATATTCAGACTGATGGGCGGTTATACATAAAGAATATCTTCAGCCTGGATTAATAACTGATACCGATATCGATGAATTAAAATTAAGCTACATACTATATTCAAAATATTTTAGGAATGTACTTCTCAGGGATGAAACTAACTTAAATAAAATAGGTAACATAAAGGCGATTTTCAATCTGACCTTTGAATATTCCATGCTACTCAAGAGGAATATTATCATAAGTATTTTAAAACATTACATATACCTAACTAATCGCCTACTACACTAAAAAGGATTATAGAATAATGTCAAGTAAATAAACACACAGACAGCAAATAAGAAACATTGTTTAGCATGATAAGATGCAACATTAGACAAAGGTAATTTGCAAGGTTGAACATATTACACAGTTTTAAGTGTCATCAATCATATGCAAATAATTCTACTTCTTGTACCTAAATCTTAAGAATAAAAAAATACCTAGGTAGTCACGTTATGTATCAGTTGCAAATATTTTGAGTACCTATTAAACTTATAGCATCAAAGCCAAAGGATGCACATGCGACACCAAATACGCGTGTATTTAGGAATATAAATTAAATTCTAGACAATTTTTTTTTGTATATTTCAAGATGGTGCCACGTGCGTGACTCGTACATCCCCTGGCTGACGAAGCTGGCTGCCTGCGGATATGGTCTCGTGTTCCTGGCTCTGGCCTTTGTGGCTGAACATTTGGGCGGCTTGCTTCAAGCAGCGCTCACCATCTTCGGAGCTGTCGGAGGACCAATGCTCGGAGTCTTCACTTTGGGCATGTTCACTACCTTCGCTAATGAAAACGTAAGTGAAAGTCTTCATGTACCTGGCTGTGGCCTTCGTGGTCGAACGTCTGGGCGGCTTGCTTCAAGCGACGCTCACCATCTTTGGAGCTGTCAGATGTTTGGAGTCTTTACCTTGGGCATGTTTTTTACCTTCGCAAATGAAAAAGTAGAAAAAGGTCTGAATCTGGATGCAAAGCAAGCAAGATGTAAACTGGCATGAATAATTCAAGCTAAATCGTACGGAGTCACTTACGGCATACATGAAAATGAAAAAGTAAATTTCTATTTGTAAATAGAGAAGATATTAAATAGATGTAAATCTAATAATTCTTACCAGATCTTATAAAACAAGTAACATTTACGGTTAATGAAGAACCAAAGACTTTAGCTTAAATAAATATGTATTCCGAGCTATAGCTGTTAGTAAAAAAGCCGTTAGGTAAATACCTAGTGGTTACGCAATACCAGTACCTACGTACTAAGTAGTCACTACTTCAGAGCAAAAAAGTAAATAAATAAATACGTAGTTAATCTTACGGTTGGCTGAAATTCTAGAACCACGTTGCATGTAATTCATGTTGTACATACTGGAACACAAATCAATTACTAGATGATAGATTTCGTTGAAATAATTAATGGTTTACGAGAAAAGAATTGCACACAGATTTGTAGATTAGTGATGGTATACACTTTTTTCATTTCATGTTCTTTGGATGCCCTGTTAAGTTAACCGAATAATTTTAATCGCACGTACCTATTAACTGTTTACTACAGCAGTGATAATGATAAAAAATATTTTCATTATAATTCCAGGGTGTTTGCGTGGCCCTGCTCAGCGGGATGGCTGTAACACTGTGGATCAGTTTCGGAGGCCCGCGGCCGACGCCTGTCAGTCTGCCGGTCAGCGTGGCTGGGTGTGCAGCCAACATTACCCTACCAGAGACTCGGACTACGGATCCTAGTGACTACTTCTACTTGTACAGAGTGTCTTACTTGTGGACTAGCCCAGTGAGTAGAAATAACTTGTTATTCACCCAACAACTTGCAATTAAAACCATTTTTCTAGGTCTCTGTCTCTTACAATTTTAAAGTAGAACATGAGAAGACCAAGGCCTAAATAAAAGCAAATAAAGTACAGAACAGACAGAGGCTAGGCCCTAAATTGAGCACCGATAGTGCTGATACTTGTTCGCTTTTACGACGCGTCGCAGACTGCGGATATTTTATTCGAACAATACCAACAGAACGGTGTTGATTCCATCCAGATATTCCGCCTCTCTGGTCTGGTCAGTGATTAAACACACTTGGTGTCATTTTCAGATCGGCTTATTATGGGTGCTGGTGGTAGGCTCGCTCGTGTCGCTAGCGTGGAAGCGGCAGCACCCGTGGCAGCGAGCTGGGCGCAAGCATCCCGACCCAGCACTCTTCACACCGCCTCTCGCTCGCCGGTTGCGACACACGCAGGAGACGAAAGCTGATGTACAGGTATGAATGTTTTAGAGAAATATATACGGGTGTATGCCAAGAAGCTGAAATTGACCGGTATCCAAATAAGGCAATAGGCATGTCCCTAGCCAGCTCTCCAATTGAGCTGGTAATCTTATAATTCTGACAAGGTGATATTTTCGGACCAGAAATGTCACTGTTGGCAGCTGAGAGCTCAAACATCCACAAAAGTCGCAGAATAATAAATTAAAATCAGAATCGGGTTCCTGGTATTGCACGCTGCACAGGTTCTACTTCTACGGCTTGTCTCTAAGGTGGGGCTGTGTAACTTGACTAATTATATGGATTGATGTACCGTAAAGTCGGGTTACATTGGGATTCATTCGATGCAGGTTTAACTATTGCATTTAAATTATAGAATATACGTACCTCTTTATATTTCTTATTAGACCCTTATAGGTAGGTATACGTGCTATTCATGTGGGCCAAAGTTGGTTGGATGAATGTAACCCGACGTTACGGTATATATTTAAATATGAATTTCAAACGCATGAAACAGGTTATTTGTATATTATTTTACGTCTTCGTTGCTCTTGAGTCTGGACACAAAATAATAACGATGCATTTTATTCCTTAAATTATTAATAAAATTGCTTGTTGGTTTTCTTACAATGACCTTTTATTTATGTTTTCTTACCTATTTATATTTTGCATGTTACAACACTGTTAGTAGCGCATTAAATATATTAAGAACGGGTAACTCACATATTTTAAGTCCATACGGACTGAGGAAACAATACGCCGAATAGAATAGTTAATTAATAGTTTTAATTAAATATAAGAAAGTTAACAACAATGATAATTGTAATTTTCAATTTCGCATTGACAGTAGCGACACCAAGTGGCAATACTTGAACACTAGTTGACGTTTGTCCGTTCGGAAACTATAATTATGTTTACACATCTTCAACACGGACGGACGGAGTCAGTCGGTACCTATAGAATAGAGTGAACATGCCGAGCAGTGACATGTCGAGCGTTTTTAGACTTACGATACGTGAGTGACCCTTTCTTAATATATTTAATATGTCTGGGTCTAACGGAAGTTTTGGCATTAAAACTGTAGCGCATGTTTGGCATGTACCTACACGAAAGTAGTTCACGCGGCCATACTTCACTGTGGGATTTTATTAAATGTAAAGCTACATGTTAACATTTAGCAGAAATTAAACACAACTTTACTGGCGTGTTTAATCCGTGCGCTGCAGTGGGCTTCCAGTTTTTATTATTTATCATTTAGTTTGCTATTTTTCCTTGCATGTCCATGCTTTCTTAGTAATCTGTTATAGATGGATGCCTCCTATCTATGAGCCAGCTTTACGCGTCGGGTTTTTGTCAATATAAGAGGTATGTCATAATTTGTTAAGTCTTACAATACAAGTAGTGTTCATTATTTTTAATCACATCATTTAACTGCATGTCTTTATGCTTGCTTACAATTTGAATTTAGATACTATAAAATTGCTTAAGTATTCGTATATAGGTATTTACTCTGGTTTCATTATAAAATGGTGTTATTATTTTGATATTGTCTCTATTATTTATGTATGGGTGTTATAAATTTACGATGACCGAAAAGATGAAAGGCAAAAATGTCGTGGTTATCGATAAGAAATGATCTACAGTTGTCATTACCAAAACTTATATACAATATATTTATATAGAAATGACTACCATATACAACGTTTTCTTTTTTGTTTTCAGTGCGAGCTGTTGAAGCAGTGAGCAACCGAACATGCTACGTAGCGTAATTTATTTATGTTTTGTATTTTGAATTTAGATTTATTTCATAATTAAGTAGCGAATGGTAAAAAAAAGTAGTAAATCTAAAAAAATTAAGTATATGATATTCTTGTCCTTTTTCAGTGATATTTTAGCTAGACAGACAATTTTTTTTAAGTTAGGTAAGTGTATAACTAAAAAACTATAAAATCGATATTTGGCCGTAACACGAAAGTCTCGAATAAATTAAAGCTATTGCTTTTGTTGTGATTGTTAAACCTATATCTTAGTGAAAATACCTATATATACACTCGTAATAGTAGGTATAGTCGTTCGATTTGTAGCTGGCCCCGAACGGCTAATCCTTTGTCTATTTCTAAGTAAAACGGCATATATGCGGATACTGTAATTGTTATTCAGTGTGTAATGACTTAAATGGGTACTTAAGTAGTCACATTCCTAAATAGACCAATAGAAAGTAAGTAGACCAATATAAGTCTGCAACGATATTGATAGCGCACGCAGTACAAGTGTTATTTTTACGTCATCATTTCATAGAAGTTTGACGTTTAAAATAACACTTGCACTGCTTGTGCTATCAATATCGTTGCAGAATTTTCTTGGTCTAACTCTAGGTACGTAGAGTCAGTGCAGAGTTAGCTTAGACAGTCTCTATTATTTACCAATTTACTTATGATAACTCAAGTACTTAATAGTTGTAATTGAAATTTTTAAATTTCACCATATCCTCAAAGGTCCAGAGTTGTTAAGTATAGATTTATTAACGGTAGCATCCAAGTAAATTCGAAGAAAAGCCAGGGTAAATCGCCAAGGTAGCATATTTCATGATATTTTTCATATAAGGTGCAGCGGGTCAATTTCGACTGCTGGGTAATTTCAACTAACCGGAATATCTTCCATGTTTTACATTATTAACTAGAGTGCAATAAATGTCCTGATAGCGAAAAAGATGTGTTGTGTGTGACTTTAGTTAATAATGTAAAACATGGAAGATATTTCGATTAGTTCAAATTACCCCGCAGTCGAAATTGCTCCGCTGCACCTTAGGTATTTCTTTTAGGAATATAAAATACTGTAAATTTCGAAACTTTGAGGTCTTGTTATACTATACAAGATATAACAAAATAGCGGGGATCCGTTTAAGGGCATATTCGGTGTCGTGTTCTGATTAGGAAAAATTACCTAGATTTTTTTTTACCGCGAATACCCTTCATACAAAGTCCAAAAATTATGCCTTTGTAAAAGTAATAAAAATTTTCTTCTACTTTTTTCTAATCAGAACACGATACCAAACATGCCGTTAAACGGATCCCCACTATTCTTGTTACATCCTGTATAGTAAGGGTAGGTTGAAAAAATACCCTGTATAATAATATGACAATGTTATTACTTAGGGTACTTATTTTTGTAGTACGGTAGTAATTGTGCTTGACAATAACCATTTAAGAGTAACGTAATAATAGTTATTTACGATACAAGTGCGGAAAGGCGATAAATTAAAACACGACCGAAGAGAGTGCGTTAAATTATCACCACTCGTTGCGCATTTCCTACTTTCCGCAATTGTATCGTAAATAAGAAATAACTATAGTTCGTTTCTTTAGCATTAGAAAAGGACTACGCGATCTTGACGTGTCTTTTAATTGAAAAACGCTTTTTAAAAATCTGTAACTATTATTTATGAAAGCAAAATAATGTAAATAATCATAAATGATTCATAAATTGTTACATATTTGCCGTGACTTATTTTTCAAAAGCGTTTTTCAATAAAAAGACACGTCAAGATTGTTTACCTTTTTTCTAATGTTAAATGAACGAACTATAAGTTTTACTTTGCTTCCCACTAAGTAATTGGGCTCCAACAGTTTTGTTATATGAAAACTATATCACAACCTCATTTAAGTGTTACAAAAAAGCAAAGTAGGCACATTTTGCGGTAAAAAATTTATATGAGTTATATCGGCAATGGCACTGCACAGCTGTGATAGTTTTACGAGAAACCGATCTTCCATTGCTTATAAGTAAAGTTATTTATTGAATAGTAGGTGTAAAACTGTATTTTTAATATATAAGTTTTGTAATGAATATTGCTATTTTAAGTATTAGGTACGTTACAAGAGTGAACCTCGAATGATAAATGTTGCATTTTTAGCTACTTATATATTAATTTCGTTTAGATAATTAGGTGAATGTTGTTAGGTGTTGTTTTATGGTGAATATAATGAAATTTGGATGTTTATTGATTTTGTTTTATTTTTAATGGTACGTACTTATAGATAAGTAGATTATATTCTAAACATGATCAATCTCAATTAATTTGTTATTATAACAATCTATGAAAGTTTTATTCTGATCATCTAGTTAGAGCATCATATACTCGTAGAGCTAGAATCATAGTACTTACATACTCACTTTATTAATAATCTATCAAGAAAGTTTATATTTAGAACACGAGGTGGACTATTTTTAATAGAGCTGTTATGCATAGAAACAGTATATAAACTGAAAAATTATTTATAAATAAAGGACATATACAAATACATGTTATAGTAAAATGCTATTCTTTTATTTTTAAAACACATCTCATGCCTGAATATATATAACTACATGACACTCCATATTTTAAAATTACTAACTATATATAAAGGGAAGGCCAAGAAGTACCGTCAACCGGGTTAGGGATGGCTGGGGTGACTAGGGATAAAAATTAAAATGTGATTTACCTGACAATTTCCTAATAACTACATTAAAATAATTTTAGATTACCTATGCTACGATTTGTGTGGGTAATTATTAATTGCTAGGTAAATCACATTTTAAGTTTTATCCCTATTCACTCCAGCTATCCCTATTCACTCCGGTTGACGGCACTTATAGTATAGGTCCTTAAACGGCAGCCGCACATATCGCCCGAGGTTGCCTGGAGGTTTTTCTTTTTTGTCGATAACTTTTATCTTCCGAAGAAGATAAAACCGGCGCGCAAACTTATCGCTACTCCGAAGAGTAGCGATAAGTTTGCGCGGCGGTTTTATTCCAAATATGGTATTACGAATATCAGTTGTAGGTAGTTACGTATCGTCTTTTGCTTACTATCCACTACAGCTACACGCACACTACACGTGATAAGTGCATTTGGGGAGAGCAAGTCGCGCGGCCTGTCGATACGGCAGCAGTAGCGGCATAGGCATAAGGCGGGTCTCGCAAAGGGATATCGCAAAGTTGTTAAATTATTTTAACAACCTTGCGATATTTATATTTTTTTGCAACATAATTGTGTCATATTCCTCGCGGAGTCCTGGTTTTTTGTCACGGCTAATGAGAGCCTGGGTTGCTTGGCAACTAATCCCAAGAATTGGCACTATTTTTTACGAAAGCGGCTGCCATCTGACGTTCCAACCCAAAGGGGAAACTAGGTATTATTGGGATTAGTCCGGTTTTGTCACGATGTTTTCCTTTACAAAAAAAACGACTGGTAAATATCAAATGATATATCGCCCAACAAACAATTAGGCGACACTTAGCACTTATTTTATCACCTAATGACATATAACGGCTGGAGAATAGCTATATACTCTAAGCTTACAGGCTCTGGTGACATCAAGGTCTTTAAGAAGTCCATGTATAGCTTTAAGATCCACAGTAGCCGTTTTGGCCGCTATAATGGATCTTAAGCAGCTAGTGTTATAGCTCAAAGTGAATTCTACCACCTTAACATCTATATGAGTAATAAGCAGCTGCAATTTTCACTTAAGGTTCTAAACAGGCGATAAAAACTCTTTTATAGCTCCGTTACTCGCAATCGCTTCTTAACTCTCTTGTCTCACTTACAGTTGAAAAGAGAAGTTATGAGTCACTTTTATAGATCATGTAGTCGCAGACGGGCGTTATTCAATACCTTAGTACATCTTATAGTGTTATTAGAGTCTTACTTACAACCTAAGCCTATAGCGCCATGTTAATATGACCGATGAATCAATAAGCAAAACAAAAACTGTTAATTAGAACGTAAATACTTAATAAAAATCGATAATTTTACTCAATATAGACATAATGTTAGTATTGTTGTATTTAAAACCGGACTTCACGTATATTGTGTAATTTTGCGAAAATTAAATACGGTGGACCACAATTTAAAAAATATTATATTCAGATAAATATGCAAAGGATCAGAGGCCCTTTAAAATTTTGTTAGTAATACATATAGTTATTGACAGTGTAATTAATTTCGCCATCATAAATCCGCAGATAACACCGGCATCGGTGAACTAAAATAATTATTTGCTTTTATTTATCCGCCATTACATTTCACTTCAAGCTGTCACAGTGCAAGCTTACAAATAATAATACAAAATGGAAACATCTGCAACCAAAGCAGTCAGGGCTAAGGAAAAAATGTGCAATTACCTTCTTGAGTGTTACAAATATTGACTTTAAATGCTAATATACCATCTAAAGCTGAAAGTATCATCTATATAGCTCTACACTACTACTCAAACAGTTAGTAGTCGCTTATTTGGCACCCTTTTAAATCCTAAGTTGTTAATCAACGCTATTACAGCACTACTTTAGCGCTCTTCTACTACAACAGTTTGTAGTCACCTATATGCAACCCATATAGCTCCTAAAGAATTAATTAACACTATTGTAGCTCCACTATACCGCTCTTATGTCTCTTTTTTTATCCCCTAACCCTACTGTAGCACTGTTATAAATCTTACGGTGATAAAATTTGTGCCCAATCCGGGGTTAAAACGGGGTTATAGCCGGCTATAACTCCTATTTTCAGAGTACTAACAACACCTAAAGAGTAAATAGGCGCTTATATAAATCTCTTGTAACCCTTAAATTTAGCGCCTAATGTTAGTTGGGCGTAGGCACATAAGTCCCTGCAAACTCATTGGTATGACCCGGAGTTTGAACCTGCGACTTCTGGATTGAAAGTCGCACGCTCTTACCTCTTAGGCTCCCATCGCTCTTATAAAATAATTTTATGCTATTTTATTCTTATGGGGTTTGATCACCGAGCTGGTGGTGGTAAATAAAACACCCTTAAGCCCGAAACACTTTATAAACGCTCTATGATATGACATCTGTTCTGTAATCAGTGATCAACTGATCAGTGACAATTATACTATACTTGAGTCCGTCAATTAGATAGCGATAGCAGAATCCTCTCCAGTATACGTGTGCGTTTGGACGGCGACGATCGTGTTGGTTTTTATCGTAAAAATAATCTTCATAATGTTTTAATTCAATGGAAATTTAAACGAATATGGACGAGTTAGCTAATATCTGCTAATATTAAAGATGCGTTAAGGGATTGAATATATTTAGTCGGTGAAAGTGTAGTGTATGTTATCACTTATAGGATTGTAACATCTATTTTCTTTATAAAATAGCGACACCAGCATAGGTAGTAAGTATTTATTACCAGAAATACTAAGCTAGGAATATTTCATTAATAACGACGAGTATTTGGGTCATACTTTATGAAGTGCTCTTATTTGTTTTTTATTTTCCTAAAGTATATCGTGATACAAATGCTCAGAAATTTTGTAAGACGTTTTATTCATATTCAAATATTAGGGTCATGGTTACAGTGGCAACTCGCGGTCAAAATTGTTAGCAATTCAAGTTCATTTTTAACGCACGTTGTGTTCATAAATATATTTATATATTTTTTTTGTCTCATTGCAATGGATTAAGGTAAAGAGATGTATAGGTACATATATAATGAACGCGAGTCGCTAAAGTTTTAACTCGCTGGTATAAATGAGAAGGCCCCAAACATTAAACAATCTCAATCAGGCTGTGTTTGCTGACAATTGTGACTTGTTAGCAAATTGGTGTCACATTGATGAGGCAATACGAGTAAGTAGTTGAAAGTATTGTGGTGTCATCATGTCAATTATACATACCGCGCTGGCTTTGCACGGGTTAACAAATTATTTATTTATTTATTTATTTAAACTTTATTGCACAGTAAAAATTGTACAAAAGGCGAACTTAATGCCAGAAGGCATTCTCTACCAGTTAACCCTCGGGCCAAACAGAGAACAAGTCGTAATAGGTGCAAGAAAAATTAAAAGTACGAAAAATTTAATATTAAGCATAAATTTTATGTTGAACAACATACTATTTCAAATATACATACTGCTATAATATACTTACTTATACAATATAATTATACATACATAAAATACCCCTACCAGGGTTATCCCTTTGTGACTAGTCGTATGCCTATTGCCTAGTATTAACCACATTTTTCATTGAAACACAGAAAATAAAAGGAAATACCTTGTAAAACTAAAGACCTCTTCAGTCGCATATTTCATTCATGATTCCATCGAATATTCGGACAGTTGAAACTTGAAGCAATTCCATGGTAATTTATAATACTTATCACGTGACTTTCTTTTTTTAAAATCTTTATTTTAACTTAGAAATAAACAAAATAAACCCTCAGGAAATAATCAACAACAAATTGGTATTGACGTTGACAATAAAACTGATGAAGACAGTTCGACGTTCCGTTACGCTGATGCTCTAGTACAATTTCGAAACATAAAATCTAAAAATTCATAAGATAAATAAAAATATTAAAATAATTAATTCTCTAAATTCCGGATGTCTTAAATAATATATTAGATACTAATAAACATAAAAAAAACATCAATACAGGAACGTTTTTCAGAAGTAAACTAAAAATATCTCAAAGTAAAATAATGCTTACAAATTCGTACGTGATGAGTTTTCGAACGTTCCCTTTTATCATAATTTAGTCTACTCCAACTGACTACTCGACTATTGCCTATGAATGTGTGCGTAGATGTCATTAAAAATAGCTCCGTCTTTCTCTAAACTGCGTGAGTAAAAAGGACATGATTTATATTCTGAAGTAAGCAATAGTGAACTTTAATATTTAAGACATATGGTTTAGTAAACAACCTGGAACTTATGATCTTTCTTCTTGAATCAAACCTTGTTACACGCCACGAGGTTAATGACATCTTCCTCAGTTCTGGTATCCTGGTACTTTTGGTAAACGTTTGTCTCAATAAGACACCTGTTGTCAGTTACCCGCCCGAGGCAAACGACCTCTTCTGCAATTCTGCCATCCTGGTACTTTTGGAATAATGTTTATGCCATTATGTCGCCGTTATGTCGCTATTATGTCGCCAATATGTCGCCGTTATGTCGCTATTATGTCGCCGTTATGTCGCTATTATGTCGCCGTTATGTCGCCAATATGTCGCCGTAATGACGCCGTTATGTCGCCGTTATGTCGCCAATATGTCGCCGTTATGTCGCCAATATGTCGTCGTAATGTCGCCGTTATGTCGCTATTATGTCGCCGTTATGTCGCCAATATGTCGCCGTTATGTCGCTATTATGTCGCCAATATGTCGCCTATATGTCGCTATTATGTCGCTGTTATGTCGCCAGTTGTCTTTGTTTTGATTCATGTCGCCAATATGTCGCTGTTATGTCGCCGTTATGTCGCCATTAAGTCTTTCTAGGTAATGTCGCCAATATGTCGCCGTTATGTCGCCGTTATGTCGCCAATATGTCGCCGTTATGTCGCTATTATGTCGCCAATATGTCGCCGTTATGTCGCTAATATGTCGCCAATATGTCGCCGTTATGTCACTGTTATGTCGCCGTTATGTCGCCAATATGTCGCCGTTATGTCGCCAATATGTCGCCGTTATGTCGCTATTATGTCGCCGTTATGTCGCCGTAATGTCGCCGTTATGTCGCTAATATGTCGCCAATATGTCGCCGTTATGTCGCTGTTATGTCGCCGTTATGTCGCCAATATGTCGCCGTTATGTCGCTATTATGTCGCTAATATGTCGCTGTTATGTCGCCGTTATGTCGCTGTTATGTCGCTATTATGTCGCTGTTATGTCGCTATTATGTCGCCATTATGTCGCCAATATGTCGCCAATATGTCGCTGTTATGTCGCCAGTTGTCTTTGTTTTGATTCATGTCGCCAATATGTCGCTGTTATGTCGCCGTTATGTCGCCATTAAGTCTTTCTAGCTAATGTCGCCGTTATGTCGCCGTTATGTCGCTATTATGTCGCCAATATGTCGCTGTTATGTCGCCAATGTGTCGCCGTTATGTCGCTATTATGTCGCCAATATGTCGCTATTATGTCGCCGTTATGTCGCTATTATGTCGCCGTTATGTCGCCAATATGTCGCCGTTATGTCGCCGTTATGTCGCCGTTATGTCGCCATTATGTCGCCGTTATGTCGCTATTATGTCGCCGTTATGTCGCCATTAAGTCGCCGTTATGTCGCCAATATGTCGCCGTTATGTCGCCATAGTAAAAAGGTATAAAAGGCCGGTGCGGAGCGTTGGGAGATTCATTCATTTTTCGACCGGGCTAGCAGTGACTCTGGTTTTCGGGTGTAACGTAGTGCGGGGAGGTGAAGTTTCTCCGCGACTTTTTCTGTGTTTGTTTTTTACTTGGAATTATCCTAGTGAATTTAAACTTAGAATTTGTGTCTGTGCTTGGTTTTGCGGGGATTTTAATCGTCGTAACGCTAAGTTTAGACTGTTGTGGAGATTCTTTACTGCCATGTGTGGGTTTTTAGTTATTGTGAAGTTTTCTTTACGCTGTGTGTTCTAAGTGCCGTCATGTTATGCAGGGACAATGTCAATGCATAGCCGGGGCTAGGAATATTGTCTGTGTTTGGTTTTGCGGGAAGAAATTCTCGTAACGTTAAATATAGATGACAGTGTTTAAGGGAATTTCACTTTTCTGTTGAGTTAGTTAGTGATAACTTAGTTATTTTAGTGTTTTTCTATGGGGTATTTTTGCTATTTTAAAAGCCAGATCATTGTTTGGACTGACAGTTTGTCCAGCTAACCATTCACTCCGCCTAACGGTGCCAAAGGATTGGATGGTTAGGAGTCTATTGCTCCAAGTTTGAGAGGACTTGGCGTCTCTTTTATATCAACATAAGAGACGAATTATCTCACTAGTCTCAAGGCCCAGCTGTTTAGATGGATGTGGGGACGTCACGTGCGCGTCATCCGGAGTAATCTGGGCCCACTGAAGTCGACAGTAATTGAGACTAGGTCTCCTATTAAATTTATTTATATATTTCGGTGCCCCGGTTCATGCTAGTGCTGGTTGCGGGGACAGACTTCTGTCGTGACTGATATTACACTTAGTCTTTGTTGCGGCAGAGTTTCTCTCGTGATTAGTGCGTGTGTGTGCTAGGGTACTGGTCCACTTATAGACACGGAATAGGGCGACTTATTCTTATCCACCATGCCCGCGGGCGATAAGGAGGGAGTCAAATACACTGGCCTGTAGGTTGCCTTATCGGTTTCGCCTGCCGAACTTTACAGCTTCTCGTAGGGACCACACTTGCGTATATTACAAGGCATTAGGTCGATGGTAAGAACGAACTATGCTTTGAATATACTAGATTAGGGACAAAGGGTAGGATTAGGGTAGAATCACACACTTGTTTGTTGTCTATTAACGTTATTTTTAGTTAGGGTCTATAAATTTGAAATGGTTGATATATATATTTATCTTTAAGGGTTTTAAAATATAGTTTCTTAATCCTAAAATATGTGTGTTTAAAAGGTAAAGAGTTTAAACTGCCTAAATCTTTCTAATTTCTCATTTATATGGGGAAAGAATTAGTGCTTCTATAAAATTTTATTTCTACTTTTCATTTCTGGTTGTCTGGTGTAGGAACGAGGTACTGAGTAATAAAATCAGGTATTTACAACATAAACTCTTAATTATCAATCTGGATTTAGGAACACAGACTATTCTGGGATTGAAGAACGGTTTGTTTTAGGGAACCTTTGTCAGGCAAGAGCAGTACAAAGGATTTATTGAGTGAATACTCAATTTCGACCTCTACTAAACATAATAGTTAACAAATAAACTCGGTACTTCGTTTATACATCTAGAAAACTAGGAATTCTGTCTAGATTATCAGCTCTGGGGAATGGGACTAAGGGATTAGCATCTCTAGCTTTTGAACATAAAAAAAGATAAGTAATTATGATGATTGATGGATACTTTGACACTTCTTTTCATCATCATCTAGGTGCGTTTAGGTTACGAAGTGTTGGTCATAGCCCGTCTGGCTAAACTGGTAGGGTAGGTGTTCCGATTAATACTTGCAAATCGGACTAAGAGCTTCCAGACCTGCATCGGGCGTACGGAGCAGCACGTGTGATTAAATCACACATCGTTTAGAAGATGATAGTTAACTATAAATATCCTTGATATGCTAGGGTGTAAAAGAGCTTATCTCAGGAGTGCTGCTTCTATGTTATCCCGGAAGCTTAATAGGTGTGGCAGGATTTTACCAACAACATTTTTATATATTTATATCATCATATATGCTGTAATACTTAAATACATTATAGTAAATTTTACACCATCATCTACATTGCACTAATAAATTCTAATAATTTTCTATTTTTGTAATTCATTTTTCTTTAAATTATTTCTTACTTGCATAAATAATTATTTTATTACCATAAATATCTGTTCTCAAAATCTAGGTAATAATAAATAAAGTCAGAGTCCAAAATTTAGCTGATACTCATTAAAGAATTTGAGGTTGCCGCGGTTCACTTCAAGGGGTCCTAACCACTAGCTAGACGATCACATGGCCATATTTTAAGGGTAAATCGAAAGGGGATGTTATATTAAGGTAGGTTAAGTTAGTTAAAGTAAGGGGGGAGTTACACCTTTACCAGGCTGAAAGATCAGAAATGACAATCGAAGTCAGTCTTACTGATCGAAAATAGAACACATGTTTGAAGTGCCATATGTGGGAAATATATATCCCTTAGCCTGGTAAAGGGTAAACCTTTCTCAAGAATCACTCTATTGACAACCGCATGAAAATCCGTTCAGTACCTAATAGCAAAAATAATAGATAGTATAGAGGGGTCCTGTCATTGTAAATTTTGTAGTCACTGTAAATTTACTGCCATCTATCGACACACGACTAAAACTCAAAATGAAAACGTATAAAGTTATCAAAAAATGTATATATATGGATAAATTATTTTATTATTTTTATATCATTTTGATCCATGTTCATTCACTGATATCTATTCTATGTGTTAAAATTGTTAAATATGAAACGGTGTCGTCACGCCATCTAGCCGAGGATAGGCTAAAGGTGAGTGCGGCATCTATTCGACAATGACTTTTACTTGAATTCCGAGACTCGTTTTTTCCTTAGACTTTATTCGTCTTATACGAAGTTACATATGTCTTTGCTAATAGTTATTGAGTTTATCGCAAACAAACATACAAACAGACAGACGCGGCGGGGGACTTTGTTATATAAGGTGTAGTGATGTCTGTGCGGAAAGAGAAGAGTCATGGCATGTATGGGGCCCAATACATTCCACGACTCATCTCTTACCTAACAAACTCTATCAGGAAAAACCATGACTGCAGGAGTCCGATTGTAGGTATCAGTTTATTTATTTATTTATTTATTTAATCTTTATTGCACAAAAGAAAACCTTATAGTACAAAAGGCGGACTTAATGCCATAAGGCATTCTCTACCAGTCAACCTTAAGGCTAAGCAGAGAGATTGTGAGCGGTGCTACAATTACAACAGCAAAAACAATCAATAAATTACGAATAACATATTAATTACGTTCAATAAATTCTTAATTATATTAATTAAGTTCAATAAATTCATTATTTATCTATGACAGCTGACAGATTTCTAAACTGTAAATATTTACTACAAAGTTATAAATGTTATAATTATAAAATCTAGCTTTATTTTCCAGGAAAAATGGAGCACTCAGTCTTCGGGGCATGGGATTATGTCATAATTGCTGCAACCTTAATAATGTCTACCGCTATAGGAGTGTACTACCGCTTCAGTGGAGGGAAACAAAAAACGAATGAGGTTAACAGCATATTCTGCATAGTTTTCTTAATTAAAACCAAATTATTACTTTGCTAATCCGCGAAAAGATAACGTGCTAGTCAATCAGTGCTAACCCGTTAAATACTTACTTGCAAAAAACTTATGTACTTATTTTACAAAAAATACGCATGTAAGTATTAACTTGTTAGCACGTTATCTTTTCGCGGATTAGCAAAGTAATAATTTGGTTTTAATTAATATGGATTTCCGCAAAGTAACGCCTGATTCTATTCACTTTAGTTTTCTTACTTAATAATAATAAATTGTATGGGAGGTATGATAAAACGTAGGTGTAATTAATAAGATTAAAACTTGCTTGAAACTGAATACTTAGGAAGCTTAAATAAAACTATAAATTACAAAATTGCGAAAATTTTCGCAAAAGTGAGTTAACCCTTTAACCATTTGACATTCCTTTCTAGTCATTCGATTTCGAACCGAAATTCTTATGTAGAGATGCGTTTTTGTTTTAAGTATGATGGCAAGTATGTTGCCGCTACGGACTAAAGGGCTAACCTTTTCGACGCCGTGTCAGACACAAAAGCTGTCACTCGGACGCCACGTCACCGAAGTGTCAAACCTGAAATTAAACTTTATGCATATGCACGTAGGTCTATGTGCTCTGTGGTCTGTGACCGATTAATCGGTCTTTGGCGTTGGACTTGCGGTGCGGATATATCGGTCATTGGTGTGGCGTCCAAAAGGTTAAAACTTATTACAAATGTTTTTTTTTGTTATAGAGTAACCACTCTATAGTCTATTTATTTCTCTTTGTCATAAGTTATCTCTTCCTCGTCTTAAGCCTTTTCCTATTTATCTGTTAATAAACATCACACCAATAAAAATTGTTATCGAAGTAATGCCTACAACATGATAATCATACTTATCTTATTAACTGACTTTGCTTCAACACTCAATATCAAAACGTGTAATTTCATTTTACCAAAAATTTTATTGTCATATATATTTTCAGGAATTTTTACTGGCGGACCGAAACATGTCTATAATGCCAGTTGCAGTATCTCTGATGGCTTCCTTTATGTCTGCTATCTCCTTACTAGGAGGATCATCAGAAACCTACACTTATGGCATGATGTTTATACTAATAAACCTACCCTACGGCTACGGCACACCAATCGTAACAAAACTGTACTTACCAGTATTTTTCGGGCTTCAAAAAACAAGTACTTACGAGTATTTGGAGCTGCGATTTGGACGTTATATACGTATGCTTACATCTCTAACGTACACCTTGCAAATGGTATTATATAATGGTATTGTTCTTTACGCGCCAGCTATTGCTCTAGAGGCAGTTACGGGACTTGACAGATTGATATCTATATTAGTAGTTGGGTTATCTTGTACCCTTTACGCAACTTTGGGAGGAATGAAAGCTGTGGTGATCACGGACGTTCTGCAGTCTGCGCTAATGTTTGCAGCAGTTTTGAGCGTTACTGCATTCTGTTCCATACAGCTTGGAGGTTTTGACAAAATTTTTACTATCGCTCGAGAAGGTGGACGTCTGGATTTTTCGAAGTAAGAACACTGCATTATTAAGTTCTGTTAAAGATCCGATTATATTTCCTTGGACTTTAATGAAAACAATCTTTCCTCGTTTCAGTGTCAGCATAAGACCAACGGAGAGACACACGTGGTGGTCCCTAAACATCGGTGGTCTGATCAACTATTTGTCGCTCTACGCAGTCAATCAGACACAGGTTTAAAGTAAATTTTCGTTTTCTTTTATCGTTTCTTGCACTTTGAAATCGTGAGACGGTAGCTAGAAGTCTTAGAAGTTCAAAGGAATCACAGAGCGGCTGTATTGCTACAATAGCCGCTATAAGTGACAGTTCTATTTCCAAATCCGCAATTTTTAACTATTTATGTGCAAAATGTAAGGCAAAACTGCAACGCATAAAACACGTCACGTATCTAGTATACGATACCTACGCTACGTTGATTCCAGTGTCATCGGTCTTTTAGTACAGGGTGGGCCAAAAATTTTCACTGAGCCACTGATGGAATACAAAATGAAACTTATCAATAACTGAAAAATGGTACCTTTGCCCTAAAATGTCCTAAATCTGTGTAAATTCCAGGTCCAACGCTTGCTAACAGTGAGCTCGCTGAAGCGCTCGCAAGCATGCCTATGGTGGAGCTGGCCGGTGCTGGCCTTCATGAGTTTCTCCAGTTGTCTCGCTGGAATCGCCATGTACGCCGTGTATAAGGACTGTGACCCGCTGTCGTCGGGCAGTATCACTGCTGTAAGTCGCATAATGCGTAATAAATCTGAATGCATAACGAATGTTTACAATACAGGTGTTTTAGGAATTCAACTCATAGAAATACGAAACGTGATCATTGAACTTTACTCTATCCTGCCTCTCTGTAAAACTATACACGGCAGTTTTAACCTATACATGTATAATTTAACATTTTGTAGATGGATCAGCTTATGCCATACTACGTGGTGGACTCTATGCGAAGAATACCGGGCATCTTAGGGTTGTTCGTGGCCGGCATATTCAGCGCCACTCTGTCTACTGTGTCTTCTTCCTGCAACTCCCTGGCTGCTGTCACATTGATAGACTATATGGGCAAGTAAGGCATAGTCTTCTCAGATCGCTTTTAGTAGTGATTGGCTGAACCAAATAAATTCTCCGGAAAACAGTCGTTATTCGGCCGCTGCAAAACACATACACATACTTACAGATTAAATAAACCTGATATAATATAATAAACTAAGCTTTGATGTTAAGATCGAATATAAATATTTCATATAATTCTTCATTAGGGCTCGTTATTATCGTTTTGATCAGTAGGTACCTAATATGGAAAATTAATATTATAAAATTGCAAATGGTAAAATTTGTCTGAGAATCCTCATAAACATCTGTAAGACTTGTATTTAGGAAAAGTAAAGCTTACGATAAAATTATTTCCCAAGATGCTGCCACGTCCGCAAGTCCTACATCCCCTGGCTGACAAAGCTGGCGGCCTGCGTGTACGGCCTCGTGTTTCTCGGCGTAGCATTTATCGCCGAGCACTTGGGTGGCGTGCTGCAGGCGGCGCTGACGATCTTTGCTGTGGTGGGCGGCCCGGTGCTGGGTGTGTTTACGCTTGGCATGTTCACTACCTTCGCAAACGAAGCCGTAAGTATCCTTATGTATGAATTCCTCTACTGTTTCTTATCTTGTATTGTCCTGATGTCACACGCCAACGAGGGCGCGATTTGCAATATGGTTTTTTTTTTTTGCTTATCAGATATCATCAGATAAAATTTAACTTTTATCTGTTTTACATACTGATAAATAGCTATCCATATCACGCAGGGTTAGCACGAGTCACATTTTAAATGTCTCCTATATTTTTTCAGAAAATAAAAATCTATTTTAAAACAAGTTTCATAATTTACAGGGAGCCTGCACAGGTTTAATCAGCGGGCTGGCATTAACGTTGTGGATCAATTTTGGCAGACCTCGGCCTTCCCCTACCCGACTACCTGTTAGTGTGGAGGATTGTGTCAGTAACACCACTCTACCGGTGGTGCCAGAAATCAATCCTGGAGACTACTTCTACCTTTACCGGCTGTCTTACTTGTGGACTAGTCCGGTAAGTTTATATTTTGGTCGTTTTCGTGAAAATTACACAAACCCATATCTGTGACTACATAATTATGACAGATGAGTGAGATCCGGGTCCAGGTAGGTAAATACGAGACAAAAGTAGAGCTATTATGTTTATAATAATAGATACGATAAATGTGTGTACTTGGTGTTTAATTTTTTTTATTAAGTTTCCTTTTGGAGCATGCAGCTTTATAATTTATATAATTAATACTGAACTTTATAATTTATATAATTAATTGTTGCTAATTAACTCCTCTCGACAATTACAAAGATAACTCATTGCTCTGGGATTTAAAGTCTTTATGTAACGCTTCACCCATTTAGATAAGATTCGCGTCATATATATTACGTCAAGATCATAACCTTACAAAAATCATCTTGCTTCATTCAAGTTCAAGCAGAAGACTTGTTTTGCTCGTTTATTCACATCTTATAAATACTTATTATCGGCTTGAACAGTTTATGCGGCAAAATGTAAGGCAAAACTGCAAAGCATAAAACACGTCACGTACATAGTAGATATACGATACGCTACGTTAATTCCAGTGTCATCGGTATTTTAGTACAACCTTCCGTAGCATTTTTCGCTACAGTACGACAAATGATTTAGCGATTTCCGAGGTCGGTATGCGTATACCTGCCTGTCAAAGCATGAAAATGTAGAGCAATCAGGTTCCCCTGTTTCAGATCGGTTTGGTTTGCGTGCTGGTAGTGGGTTCTGTGGTGTCCCTGCTGTGGAGACACCAGCAACCGTGGCAGCGTGCTGGGCGAACCCATCCTGACCCTGCGCTCTTCACACCTCCGCTCGCCAAAAGGCTTCGGCGAAGTCAGGCGGAAAAGTCAGATATTCAAGTACATCAAGTAAGTTTTGTTGAATGATATAAAACTACGAACTACCTACTCTGAACCATGGTATAATAATATACTCCGCCTGGTACTCTATTCCGAGATTCGCGTATGACCTAACTGACACGGGCCTACGTCATCATGCTGTTTACAGGTTCTCAAACTTTAAAATGTGGGATAATTTTAACCAACGGTGAAAATTATTTTAACGGCATTAATTTTAAGTTATTCATGTAGAAACATAGTAAAATAAAACAAATCTAATGTATTAAATTAAACTTTATTTATCTATACAAGACAAACGTTTGAAAAACTAATTCACAGTTACACATTAATTACCAAGCTTACGACGTGAAAAGTTTGGAAAACACTGCGACTGCTGACACTGAGCGAGAAGGAAATAACAATTAATACGCGTTCGACAAGGATGACGGTCAGGGCATGAAGTTATCTAGATCCGAAATGTCAAATGTGACAGCGCTATCCTGTGTTGCCAGTAATGTAAACAGAATTACCCGAACGTGTGAATTTTCTTTCGTGAATCGGAAGATATTGCTGACGAATAATTAAAAATGACGTGTTATTGTAAAATTTAAGATAAAATACATATAAATGAAAATTATAATATTATAAAGAAATATTTTAACTTATTAACCATAGGTATAATGTACCCATGTAACATGTTATGTTGAAATAAAGTGGCAATGTTATTGTGACGTAGGCCCGTGTCACTCTGGGAATAGACCATGTTTTATTAGACCATGCTCTGAACGTCAAGCTTAAAAAACTGTTTCGTGCATTTTTATGCTATCCCGCTTGCGATGTTGAGTGGCGCGCTGGACCGCCGAGGGTTATATAATATGATATGATATTGCTATCACTAGCCTACAATTTGTCGAAGGTCTTGTGCAGACCGACCGATCCTGTTCGAATAATTCATCACTAATTAAATTCAACTTTAGATACCGATACTATTAATTTATATCAGCGTATTGAGCCATTAAAAGCAATAATACTGGCAAAACAACTGCCGCATTAAATATTACATTCCTCCATGAATTGCTCCAGAATTCCAGATTGATATTAACGTAGTGACGGACAGTTGTTACTGAATAAAATGGCCCGTCTTTACATGAGTATGTATATAATAATGTAATCCATTAGGAAAATTATCATTTAAATCGTTTAAAAGTGTAGGTATATTATACCAAGCTAGCAAGGGCTAAACCAAGTTCAGTTCTGCCCTAAAACAGAACTAGTTCAGTGGGTAATTTTACCTGAAAAAAACCTCACGTCCATCATCCATTCATCCTCCCAGACAAAGAAAATAATTATCTGGGGTATTTGTTAAATATGTATATTAAAAAACTATTTTATAGGTCGACGCGTCAGCTGCAGCATCGTCAAAGTAAGGTTAACTTCTTAGTCAGTGCCAGTACCAGTGATCCAGTGTACCAGTGCGCTTTCTCTCGTCTTGTTCATGTGAATATGTCTATGCTTAAGCTTAGTACTTATATATAGGGTAAAATTTAATTAAATATTAATTTATAAAAAGTATTTGTTTTCTTTATCGGACGCAAACTTACACTAATAAATACTCAGTTTTATCTACCAATATTTATCTCAATGGTTCGCTATCTACATAAAGTTTAATCTCGGAGAAAGGCGACATTGTTTTTATTAAGTTCCTAGCTTTGATATGTATGTCTCTGACATTACGTTCTTACGATATGAATACCTATAGTACGTTAGGTACGAGTATCTATCTGATATCTGTCTAATATTAATAACTTTAGGTACCTCAAGTAATGCAAAATTGGCTATGAAGCATTTCATATTGTTATTTGTTATCTGGGTAACAAGGCGTTATAAATACTCGTAGTTTTCCGTATTATATCTATGCTGCAAATATTCTAGGTCATATCTGTAACTTGTTACACACTCATGAAAAAAAAAACTAGTTATTCATAAAAAAATATAAAAATGCCTAAATATATTACCTTAATCATTAATTAGGTTTACATTTATTTGAATGCAGCGTGCAATAGTAAAAAAGTAACTAAGTTAAGCAGATAGAAATCCTTCAGGGCGTTTGGTGAGTTCCTCTAAACGACGACGTAAGTATGTATTCTAAAACAAAAGAAAAATAAAATTGATTTAGCATGTATATTTTAATGGACACTATTATTTAGATTATTCCAAGCTACTAGCAGAGCTGAACACTCGAAAATAGGATTCCTGCCACCGTTGTGAGTAAGACTAAAAAAAAAACCTCTAAAGTTGTTATAACCAAATAAAAAAAACGTTGGAATCTTTTTATTTAAATTTTAAAGGTTATAAAAATAACAATTTCGCTCCTTTTCCTATATACATTTCATTCTTGTCAAAAATGTCACAATGCTACAACGAAGAGTCAAAAGGAACAAATAAATGTAAACATGGTTTCTAAAATAGGTAGGTAAGTAAGTACTATTTACAATTTTATGGATATATTAATATTAATAATATGCTGATGGCGGTAATCTTGGACACGGCGCTTATAGTCGTCGTTCCTCTCTCTCTGCGGCCCTAAACACCGGCAGCTTGGGCCTTGCCCCACTGCTGGCGGCGCCCTCGGTTAGGTTTTTTAAATATTATGTGTTTATATGTATTGTTTTGTAAATGGTTTTTATATTTTACTTTTATATTCATATAGTAAAAAACCTAAACTAAGACTCGAAATGAATAAAGATAAATTTTCATAGAATTTTATTTAATTGGTCACTCAGAAATACCTCCTGAAGCAGATCCTCCTCTCTTTCAGCGGCGATTTTCAGCATTTCCTTGGACTTCTCCAACAGCAGGTCTTTGTCTTGAATGGTCCGTTTCAGATTGGCTATTTCGACGCGGTACGGGCTCGTCTCGAGCTGACGAGTCTGGAATATTTTAATGCCAATTACATTTCGCAAGCTTGGAAATACCTACATTGTTAGATAAGATATGGTCATATGCGAAGTGCACGGAACTAAAAAAACCGGCCAAGTGCGAGTCGGACTCGCGTTCCAAGGGTTCCGTATATTACACAATTTTTAACAATCAGTGCCGGATTAAGATATGTTGATGCCCTAAGGATTTCTAGGTGCCCCCTCTCCCTCGAGTCATCAAGTTTACATTGATTTTTTGGTAAATTGAGAGAAGTTCATTGCCGCGTTACAGCTGAGAATGGAAATCAGTCACATCATTTTATCACGAAAATTGACAGTGCCGCAGCAGTAATGTTGCAACAGAGTACCTAATGCTGTTGCAGTCGTCACCCGAATGTCACCTTTATCATAGCTTAGAAAGTAATAGAACGCGAGCGAAGCGAGCGCGGAAATTTTTCGATATAAAAACGCAATATGATAGACAGTTGTAAATTTTTACTTTTAGTATGGAAATCAGTCACATCATTTTATCACGGAAGTTGACAGTACTGCAGCAGTAACGTTGCAACAGAGTAATGTTGCTGCAGTCGCCACCCGAATGTCACCTTTATCATACCTTATAAAGTTATTGAAAACGCGAGCGAAGCGAGCGCGAAAATTTTTCGATATACATCAAACGCAATTTTACTTTTAGTCCCAACCAGGCGCGAATCCAGGATTTCATACAGAGAAGGGATGGGACAGTTTTCTATCAGCCTAGCTTCGCATAGGGCTCGATATTTCTTAGGCTTTCGATATTCGAGGTTGTTTTCATGCATAAAATATGTAAGAAAGCAGAGCTTGGAATTGAATTGGCGAAGTGTGGGAAAGGCAGTAGGCCTAGCTGCGAAAGAGGAAAGCTTGGATTTGGATCCACGCCCAAGTGTAATTAAGGCAGAAGGCCTCGCATAAGACCTAACGCCGAACCGCAAAAGAGTGGGTTGAAATCGAATCTATGCATGTAATCACGACTCTTCTACTGCTACGGATTGTTTCCCAAAGAATTACGCGCCATTATTTTTGCAAATTAGCTTTTGGACAGCTAAAAAAAATCGTGTGGTAAAAACGATGTGTCAGTCCCTAATTTTAAAATTTGTTCACCTTTTTCAACCTGGCATTTTGGTGCCCCTCCTGAACGTGCTTGTTTTGCTTATTGGTTACAAAGTCTTTATTAATGGCACCATTAAAGTCGACGAGTACAAAAAACTTTAAGCTAGCTCTCAATTTAACATTTTTTTTAAACATTATTTTTAATTTGACCTTACAATTACTCGTAAGTAGGTAAGACCGTTAAATATTTAAAATGATTATCTTATCAGAAAATTATCACCAATTACTCTAAGAAAACTACTACTCTAAGTAATCCGGCACTGTTAACAATGTATTTTTTATGTGAAACGTGAGTGAAATCTCTTTAAAAAATCCGTAGGGGTCGGATTAAAAACTGTAATTAAGTCCGACTCACGCTTGACTGTACATTTCTAATAGGTTTTCCTGTCATCTATAGGTATAGACCTATTTTATGTATTTTTTTCAAAATTTTAGACCTAGTAGTTTCGGAGATAAGGGGGGGGGGGAATGGTAAGTTTTTGCCTATTTTCTTGAATAACTTCTAAACTGTTGATTCGAAAATTATAAAAAAAAAAATATTTGAAATCCTTACAATAAGCTCTTTCATTTGATATGTAACATGATATAGTTTGAAAAAAATTTTTTTTCATTTTTTCATTTACCCCCCAAAAGTGGCCCCCATGTTTAAAATTCATTTGTTTACGTTACATGTCCGTATTCGGGTCACAAACTTACATATGTGTACCAAATTTCAACTTGATTGGTCCAGTAGTTCCGGAGAAAATCGGCTGTGACAGACGGACAGACAGACAGACAGACAGACAGACAGACAGACAGACAGACAGACGCACGAGTGATCCTATAAGGGTTCCGTTTTTTCCTTTTGAGGTACGGAACCCTAAAAATGGAAGATCACGCATGAGGACGAAAAATGTGAACATTTTTTTATACTATGAGGTCTGTGTATCTATTCAGTTTCGCATTAGGTGCCACTGGTGCAAAAGCACATTAAACAATAAATCATTGACGTAGTTGTACAGATCATAGCGAGAATGAGTCACGAAATCCTATAGTTATTAAGCTGCTTCAATTATTTGAATTTATGAAAATGTACATGGTCATACGTGTATGTCGTCAATCTGCCTAAATAAAAACGTTGTAACTGTAAGTTATAAAAATAATTCTACCTTATCCGTTCCACTATGCCCGCTGCTGGGTCTTGAGCTGGGTTCTGTCCGCTTTTGCAACGTAGACTTCTGTTCAGACTGGAGTTTACTCACTAAGCCTAACAGAAAAAAGAAATACTTATATAATATTATCAGTAAAGATAAATCATTTTTAAAATGCCCCTCTACAGAGCACCTACCTACGCCCATATTTAATGTAATTTTGTAGACACCGCTCTATTACGGCAAAACTTTTGTTGTGTTTGTGCATGGTGCGTCAATAACATTATTTTAGATGTAAACGTAGTTGCTTTGAAGGGGAACGTAAACGCATGCAGCTTACGTTTAAAATCATAAAGTCGCGATGTGTGAATCGCCTAAAAGTATAGTTCGTTTTTTTAGCATTAGAAAGAACTTGAAAGAAGGTAAGCGATCTTGACATGACTGTCTTTTAATTGAAAAACGCTTTTTAAAAATCATTAACTATTACTTATGAAAGCAGAAGAATATAAATGATCGTATTAGATTCATATTTTTTACATATTTGCCGTAACTTATTTTTAAAATGTGTTTTTCAATTAAAAGACACATCAAGATTGTTTACCTTATTTCTAATGCTAAAAAAACGATAGATACCTACCTCTTAACGTAAGTATTGTTTGCTCGAGGTCATTAACCCGCTGTTGGTGGGAGCTGGTCGGACTTGTTTCAATACTATTGATCCTCATAGTCAGGTTCATATTTTCTTCCTTCAACATCTCGCAGTAGCTGAAAAGCCAGTTAGTGTAGAAAGAAACGCTTAATTAATCTCCGCTTTTCCTATCGCACTCATTTTTTTTCGATCATCCTGTCTGCTATGCGATATTGCTATCTCATTACTCCATATAGCTACGTCCCTTAGATTGGCCTATGTTGGCCCAATATGTACTCGGCGTAAGAATTAAAAATAACTGTAGACAGTGACATTGTCAAGTTGCAAACGGGAGGATGCAAAGAGGAAGGATACACAAAAAGGCTACCTCTTCCAATAGTCTAATTCCGGTTGCGTTTCCCGTATTGTCTTCATCGGCGTTCGAATCTGTGATTCTAAGAGCGATGATTCCAACTTCAAAACTTGTCCTTTTAGAACAGTGATTTCGGCTAAGCTTTTCTCGTATTCTGAGACTAGGATCTCGTTGCCCTGAAACGTAAGAAGGAGCATAACGTAGCATTCTCTAAAACTATTTCGGAAGGGAGGATAGAATGCAAGGGAGGTAAAGGTTAACCAATAAGCGGTTACATAGACCAAGTGAAAGAAAAAGTGGGGGTCACGTCTAAAAAAGTTGACGCAAGTAGGAGAAAGCTGAAAGATACGCCAACGTCACAAGAATAACTCTGATGACCAATACTAACCTTTTCCGCAACTTCTAGAGCAGCGATCCGTCTCTGTTGAGCCTCCACCCTATCAAGGAGTGCTCTAGAAGACACAGGCAGCGGTGATGGTGAATCGTAACGATCGCTCTCTGGCCCGCGAAGTGACTTCTCCGAGTATTCTCCTTCTTGCTTCTCTACCAGAACCTTGCTTTCCTCTGAAATTAATATAAATAGATGTTACTGCTCGTTAGTTTTAATATACTCTAAATACTCGTATAGTGTGACAGGATATCCATAACTAGCTGGCTTATATAAGCTGTTTATCAAGCCTGACAATTATCTTCTGTGAGTTATTTAATATACTAAATATAAACTCACTAAATAATCGGTAGTAAGTAAGTTCTTACGTTTTAGTTCATTGAGTCTTGACAACAAGACGCGTTTTTCCTTCTCTAGTCTTGAAAGCGTTGATTTCGCCAGGTGCAAGCTGGCTTCCAATTTCTTTACTTCTTGGCATTTATCTTCGTATCTTGTCTGCCAGCGATCTGAAGATTGCTGTGCTCTACAATTAAAATGATATCGAATAATTAAATTTAAACAAAATGTTCCATTAGTCATCAATCATTAGAGCTACCATTACGTAATCTAACTAGAGAAGTACAAAGACAACTTGATCCCAGGAACCCACCCAACCATCCCTTGTTACAACTTAAAGTTACATAATCACGATTTTCATAAAAGGACTGAAAATGATGTGGTCTTACTTCTTCCATTTATCCCAAAGCGCGACACTGGAATTGGTGTCCCGTCTCGCACTAGAGAGTTGTGCAGTCAGCGATGCAATTTTATTATGGAGGCTTGCTGTTTCTGCAGTAGCCACCCTGTTGCCTGATGTACTACTGCAAATAGTAAAACAAAGTTAGTTCGGAGCAGTATCTAATGCATATTGAATATTATTATACCAATCTTTTCCATGCGTATATTATAGTTGCTAATGCAACCGTACTTCAATAAGTTCTACTTACATGCGAAACACTTGATTCTTCAAGTTATGTGCGTCGAGACGGGCTCTCCTTTCTCTGGATGCGAGTGCCTTAATCTGCCGTCGCAGCATCCCGTTCTGCTTGCTGATTAGCTGTTTCTCTCGACGGAGACGCTCTATTATCGGCTCTTGCCTTGAATATAAAAAAAAATCTCCAAACTATAAAATTATTATATTAAGCTACTTATAACTTAGACGAATCTAGCTACTCGGTGGCCATACAAATTTGGAAATTCTACGTAGGTAGATATGTTAATCTTATCAAAATGGCATTTTATTCGGTATCACAACATAAAACGCTAAAAATATACCAAATTGTTGACGAAGTAGCTGGCAGCCTAGAGTCGTCTTGCATATCTTGCAGATCCAGTGCAGAATCGAACTTAAGTTCTAAACGCTCTGATCCTTGCTGGGACACCCCGTCGCTAACTTCCTCTACTTCCACTATGGCAGACAAATCGAAACTCGGGTCGTTCACTGCCATTATCGTTTGCATGTTCATTATTTGGCTCTGGAATATTAATTAAAACATATTAGATGTGACTACAGGTTTTCCGTTCATAGAAAATAATCAGAAAAACACTTATAGGTCGGAATCTATCCATGTTTCAACCAAAGCTTGAACAAATTTTCCGTTTGTTGTGGCCAGACCATCCCGCTACAATAAATTTCGTGTTTGTACTTATAGGTACAATACACTAGCAGTTGAATCAGTGCAACAAAACACTGCTTTGGTGAAACAACCTTAATAGGTTAATAAGGTATTACCTTATTAGGTAAGAAGACCTAAGTGTTCTTTGGTCTGTTAGTACAAAAAACAAAGCCTTTGGACAAAAATGATCAAAATAAATAAATAAAACACAAATATACGAATCTTAAATAAATAAATATTCCAATAATTTTAATTAATTCAATAGGCTAACCTTCAGAGTATGAATGGCAGATCGTAGTTGCTCAATCTGGACGTCCTTATCAGCTAATTGTTTGATATGCACGGCTTTTTGCTCGGACAGTTTGGCCCGTAATCCCAGATGCTCGCGCTGAGTCTCGCTTAGTTGCGCCAGCCAGTGCTGATTCTCGGCTTTGTATGACTCCACCTAATATGCAGAAAAAAATTAAAAAAAGGAAATGTGTATCGATATTTCCAAGTTGCAAAGCAATCGAAATTAAACTCACTTCATGAAAATGACGTTCTTCTAATTGCGAACTTAACTGTTCCATTTTAGTCAGTCTTTCTGACGCTAAATTTTTCCAACGGTCAACTTCATTTTGGTAAGAAACTCTGTAAAAATAAACTCCAGTTACTCATCTATAGTTGCAATGCCGAACATAAAAAAATCATTTTCGAAATCTGTCCAGTAATAAATAAATAAATAAATAAATAAATATTACGGACATTTTTTTACACAAATTGACTAAGCCCCACGGTAAGCTCAAGAAAGCTTGTGTTGTGGGTACTCAGACAACGATATATATAATATATAAATACTTAAATACATAGAAAACAACCATGACTCAGGAACAAATATCTGTATCATCATACAAATAAATGCCCTTACCAGGATTCGAACCCGGGACCATCGGCTTCATAGGCAGGGTCACTACCCACTAGGCCAGACCGGTCGTCAAAGTAATGACGGAGATATAGAGTAACAAACATTTAAAAAAAACATACAACCGAATTGATCACCTCTTCCTTTTGAGATTTGGAAGTCGGTTTAAAAAGGGATAATCACTTACAGGTCAGTCTTACTTCCATCCAGCTTGTTTCTTAAATTAAAGCACTCGTCTTCAAGTTCTAAAATCTTGTGTGAATATTTTGCAACTACTTCTTGCAATTTTTCGGAGTAGGAGGCATCTGATTCACTGCCTCTTCTGTAATTAAGGAGTTATGTTTTGAGGTAAATGAGAATGTTTACAAAAGATTAATCTTATCTTGTTAGGTTGATTGATTTCAGCAAACTTTTTGAAGACGTTGCTAAGTAATATGACGTAATTATTTTATAGTGAAGGCGTGGCATTTAAAATAATATTATAAAAAATAATGATTACCTTTTTAGCTGAGTTTGTAATTCAAAAATCTTAGTTTGTAGATCTTTTGTAGATTTAGCATATTCATCTCTTTCAGCTTTTATCAACTTTTGGCAATCTTCTACAATTGTGTTTTTATCCTTTTCTATTTTCTTAAGCGAAATCAAAAGTGCTTTATTTTCTTGTTGAACAGAATCTTCTATTTCATTTGTCTGTGATATTTTAATTTCTTTACTATCAAGTTGCCTTCTCAAATCATCTGCAGATGCGTTCAAAGTTCTAATCAATGTGTCTTGTAGATCATTTTCTTTTTGTAAATCTTTGATTTTTGTTTCTAGACTTACTTTTTCAGTGTTCAAATTTAAAATATGTATAGTTTGTTGTTTCGCTAATGTAATACCATCGACAATTTCTTTCCTCTTTTTCTCGTTTTCCGTTTTAAGGTCATTTATTATTTTATTCAAATGTGAGATTTGAAGATCTTCATCTGTTTGTGCGAGTTTATTGATTCGTCTCTTTTCCTCTAAATTGGTTTGAATGAGAACATTTACTGTTTCTTTTTTATCCAGTATTTTAACTGGAGAGCCAGGCAAAACGTCTGCATAATGTTCATAATTAGTGTTTATTTTATTAGAAATTGCGACTGAAGGTTTTAAAACTTTTGGCTTTGGTAAAGTTATCGTTAGGCTTCCTGAAAGATAAACATAGATGTTTAACAATTAGGTATTTGAACTATTTGAATGTTTAACAATTAGGTATTTGAATGTTTATATTACAATAATGTATTAAAATTAGGTTTTGTGCTTACTTCGGGAAGCGGAGTCATCGTCTGATATAAGATCTTCAACTTCCATGTTTGACGCGTTGACGTTTTCATTGGAATGTGTTGTACTAATAATACCATTAGTGGACGATTTGGTTACGCCATGATTTATTAGCAGTAATGTTTTTTCTAGATAATTGCAATGCTTGGTAATATCGCCGATGGATTGCTCGAGTGTATGCATTTTCTTGTTCAAATAATCCGTTTCTCGGGAATACTTGCTTTTCTAAAAATGTATTTCACTTTTAAAAGTCAACATTAATTAATAAATTTTTATGGATTCCTCTACACATAAGTGTACAGTCACCTGCAATAATATGATACTCTTCGAAGGCCGCAAAAATATGTGACACGCTCTTATGGCTCTACGAATACGATCGTGTCAGATATTTTTTCGGCCTTCGTTGTGTAACATATTATTGCAGGTGACTGTACCTATACATATTCATGACTATTTTTATATTTTTCATGGCCATTAAAGTATAAATAATATTCAAACGCACGAGTAAAGCCGGAGCAGCTAACAACTTACAGTCCAACCCTCATATTTTTTTAATGGTCAAAGGCCCTCTGTGAGGCATTTGGGAACTGGATGGGTTGTGATTCTAGATCTAAGGCAGAACATATCAAAAATACATACCGTCACAAGTAGTTGTAATTTATGTTGGCACGCATCATCTTCTTCCAAACATTTGTTCTTAGATATATCCAAAATTTGTTCATATACGCTATGTTTTATGATAAGGTTAGCTTGTAAGTCTTCTATTTCATTCAATTTAGCATTAACCGAGTATGTTTTTCTGGATAATTCTTCCAAGTTGTTATGATATTTTTCTAAAGAGGTCAAAGGTATGCATCCCTGATATTGCTGACGCAGAACTTGCATCACTTCGTACAAATATCTGAAAATTGTTTCGACAATAAACAGATTCGAGTACTTGAAATTAAACTTTCGTGAGACATATTTTAAACTGTTTAGATGACAACGGCAAGTGCAGCCGCCGCGAGCACTCGAGCCTGAGGTAGGACCGCCGAAGGGCCCGAAACATGTCGCCAATAGCGACTAAAAATTCAAGTGAGTGAAACCGTTGTCGTCTAAACGGATTCGAGTACATTTAGAAACCAACGTTTAAAGTAAATTTCACTAACCTAAATTTAGTTTCATATCTCTGTGCGTATAAATTAAAAACATTTTGCCGCGCTTTGAACATTTCTTCAGCTTCAACCCGCATTCGCCTTTCATTGGTCAATGTTAAGTTCAATTTGTCTATTTTCTTTTGAAATTCTGAGGCTTGCAAGTGGGCAACCAAAATTTCGCCACTGAGCCTGTAAGCAACAACAATTTAGCTATATGCAACAACACAAATTATAATAATGACAATTCCGTCCGATACTCGGACATTACCTGGCCACAATAGCTCTATTGTCTCCAGTAGATTGCAAATCTAATATTTGATGTCTTAACATATTGATTTCCACGTCATTATCAAGTTTCTTATGTTGAATATCCTGCAACTAAAAATAATCACTGTTTAAGGCTTGTTCTTGCACTCGACGTTATTCCTGTTAAGATCTATCCAAATCGTTCTAGTCAACCGACAGGTACCTATCAACTTACTTGCAATAATGCAATGTTTAATTGGCTCGTGGTATGTAGGTTTTGTTCCTTGAGGGACTTGTTTTCTTCCATTATTTTAAGTAATTGGTTTTTTAAATTATCATTGTCTTTATTTGGTAGAGTAGCCAAATTATCATCTCTGCAACATATTACACGACATGTTATTGTGCTTCTAATTGACAATACTATTCATACTTTTAGATTGGACTCACATTAGTTTGGATTGTGATGTTTGAAATTCCATATTCTTCTCTTGCAGATATTTTATCTCTTTCTCCTTTTCATTCAATTCATTACACAACTGTTGTATCTGTTTTTCAAAAAGATCCGATGGTGTAGAAGTTATATCTTTTGCTACACCTTTATCACTGCTTTCTAAAAAGAAAAAAAAGCTAAGAAGATGCTTAAGTACCTATAATATATAATATCTTACCATCTGCTATTTGTATCCTTAGAATCCTTACCCTGGATATATTCTCTTATTGAATTTAATACTTCAATCTTGCCGTTTTCTAATCGCTTTATTAAGTTAAACGGTTCATTTTGAGCGTTTACGTTATCATTTAATGATTTTCGATATTTTGTAATGACATCTGATAACGTATTATTTTGTTTCCAAAATAAATCAATCGATATGGATTTTCTCAATCTGTCTGTAAGATCTGCTATAGTAAAAATAAATCTGTTGATTTGAGTTTCGTATTGTGACGCTGCTAACATAGCATCTCTTTGACAATCTAAAAGTTCGTTCCTTATATTTTCATTCACGGTTCTAATATGCCTGTAATTTTCTTCTAAGTAGGAGCATCTACGTTCTAAAACAGCAGCATCAGGGATGTTGATCAATCCTGGAGAATTTTCACTTATACTATCGTCCATGTTTTCTACTAATTGAGACCTCAAGTTCTCTATTTGAGCCTTGTATTGTTCTTCTTCTATTCTCCAATTGTTTCGATCATCAGCGGCCTGAACCGCTAGTGCCGTTATTTTGTTGTATAGTGCGTTTAGTTTTTTATGAAAATATGCTAATCCAGATTTCAATTGATCCTCATACACAAAGTCCCGTTTAGCAATATAATTTATAATTTCATCCTTATCGTTTAAATCTATAGCATCGTGTTCTTCAGATATCCAAGATCCAAATTCACCAATGTTTATATCTGCATCAGAAGTTACATTTATAGTATCTTTCGCATCTGATTTTTTCGTCGATTCCATTTGAGATATTTTTTCCTCTAGCTTAGTAGCCTTCATAGATTCTTTAGATAGTTTATCCATAACATCAAATGTCTCTTTCCTAGAAAAATTAAATCATTGAATACGTAGGAAAGGAACATAATAATATCAATTTTATTAATGTTGTGTGGGTTTTTGATTCAGCTTATAAATACACTCGGAACCTCACATAGGTACCTACTGCAGTTGCACTTACCTCGCTTCATGCAATGCGCTAAGTAGAGCGTCTCTACCACCTAGAGCTGCCTTCAGTTCCATAACGGCTGCCATGTGCGGCGCGAACCAACCGGCTGAGTGCCGAGCTTCCATGGAATTCAAGACCGCTTCCAAACTCGGACATTGCAATTCTAACACTCCAGACGTTGTTTTACCTGAAATACGAAGAAATCCAAACGTGAAATGGTCGTCGTGTAATATGTGGTGTAGTTGAAATTGTGCTGTTAATTTTTAGAGGATTTTCGATTTTTACTCACTATTATCCTTTAAGAAGTTCAATATGTCTTGTAGGCCTTTACGAAGACCCTCATTTTCCTCCGTTATAGCTTGCATTTCGGCGTCTCTATCTTCATTCCGTTTCATAATTTCATTTGCATTTTTCCGAGCGACTGTAGCTAAATAGCTGTGATAATTTATTAGCAATTACAATTTGATCATAAACTACTTTCAAGAATAAAATGACGGCGAGCCTTATGACAAGATCGGTAATATATAAAATTAAAGTATATAAATTAATATGGAATAAAAATGGTAACCTACTCGCGTAAAAAATACAGAAACCTACCGAGACGATTCTCCTCCACCATCCATAGGCATTTCATCATGGCATATTTCTTCAAATTGTTCTTCCCCGTGCCCAGAGTCAACGATAAACTTTTTCAATTTATTTAGTTTTGTAATCAAACTGCGATTTTCAAGCTCCACAGAAACGAGTTTATTTTCAATTGCTCTTAATTCCTTCGTTAGTATCATGTTTTGGCTATCAATAGCCTGATATTTACTTACAATGTCCTTGGAATCGATTGCTTCTCCAGGAGGAATGTTTAGTTGTTGCCTATTCGTAAAAAAATCAAACTTGGTAACGATGATTCGATGGCAGTATTTCACACGATATCTTTAGATTCACTAAATCCGAAAGTTACAATAATCATAAATCAGAAACTATTTAGAAGGACTTACCTCATGGTCTCATTTTCAAGTTGTAACTGGTTCACTATTTCATTTAACGAATTGAATTCCTTAACAATTTTTTTAAGTTGTTCATTCTTATTTTTTAACTGTTGTTTATTTTGTTTCAAATTATCAACTAAGGCCTTAACACCTTCGTCTTTTTCAACCAGTTGTAATTGTGCTGTAATTTCAGCTAACTGAAAATAATAAGTAAGGTAGTTTTATAAAAAAAATATTAAAATAATATTTACTGGGAAAGAATTGTTGCTCTCGTACCTCTTTTTCCCTAGAAGCTATTAAGTCATCAGATTCCGATAATGCATTAGTCAGTGATTTAACCCTTTTCATGAGTTTGCTAATGATAATCCTTTCTTTTCCTTCATCACTTTCGTTTTTAACCTCAATGTTAGAGCACTCCGCTGTATCATCTAGAGTTGATCTTAGATGCTCGTTTTCCGATTTTAAACGTTCTATTAATTTTGCACATTGCAGTAACTTATGTGAAGCCTCTGATAATTTTTCTTGTAACTCCTTTAGTTTGTATTCTTCTGCATTTGATTTGCGCTAAAAAGTGATTTTGTTGGTTAATAATGCTTTATACGTAATATTCATAATGTAGTTATTTTTATTTTGTATTTACTTAAAAGAAAACACTTACTTTAGGAGATACCATTTTAGGAGTTTGAATTAATTCCTCCTTCAATTTTGTATTTTCGTTTTCCAATGCCTCTATTTCATTTCGTTTTGCACGCGCTACGTCCTAAAAAAATAAATTTGCTTGAGAAATGGTCGTATAAGTAATCAGTACTTATAGTAGGGACCAAAAGTAAGTTGTCCCTAACGATATTTTTGAATAGTATCTCATTTAAGTTAATTACCTTCCAATGTTGAGCCTTTGCTTTGATGTCTGCCAAAAAGCTTTCTTTCTTCGTTTCACTTTCTTGTAGTTCTTTTTTCAGAGTCTCTATCTCAACCGAGAGCTGTGTTTTTGATTGTTTAGTGTACCCTAAGTTTTCTGTGAATAAATGAATGAGCAAGGAAATGTAAGTATTGACCAGTGTTTTTCGATCATACTTTCTGGCAATGCTAAACTAAAAAACTTTCAGAAGTGAAGGAGCTTTTTGTGTTTGTGTAGGTTTTAATTTTATAGTACCTACTTAAAAAAATTGTGTAAAAATTTTACTGGGAGTAATTTCTTGTGTAATAATTGTAATGGTTTCAAACGTACGAAATCTCTTTGAAAATTCTTTACTGAATTGACCTACCTTTTAACTTGGTGCATTCTTCGTTCATGGCGTAGATTTGGTCGGTTAGATTTTCGATAACTACCGTAGCTTCTGTAAGTTTATCTTTTAGTACTGACAGCTTTTCTTTTAATTTGTTATTGTCATCCTCTAAGACCTTAAACAGAGAAAGGCAAGCTAATACAAATTTATCGAAAAATCGTTTAAATTCTATTCTGGTTCTGATGGTGGTCCCATAATACTGGCTATTATAAAATATTATATGACATCATGCGACAGATGCAACATAATAAAAATCTATCAATACTATCATGGCGCCCCTGTCACACTATATGTTATGTATATTAACAGCCAGTGTGGGACCGCCGTGAAAACACATTAATTTGTAGGTTTTTAGTAACCTACTTTTAAAACAATAGGGAAATCGAACACATTTTGTATTAATGATTAGCGACTGATTATAAAAAAGCATGTTTTATGATGTCGATATTTAAATAAGGCTCAGATAGAGATAGACGTGACAAAACCGACCATCCTGTAATAAATGTAATAATATTTATACTAAAATTGTACCTTGACATCACCGAGTAGTTTCCTGATATGTCTATTCTTCAACGTAATCTCGTTCTCGAGTTGGGCTACAGCATTCATTTCAGACAACACGTCTCTACTGGAGTCCGTGTCATCATCGTTTTTCCTTTCTTCTAGCTTGGATTTTTTTCCTTCCAGCTCGGCTATGTCGGCGTAGAGTTGCTCGAGTATTTCTTTATTTGCTTTGATGACTTCTTCTTGGTCGGCGATGGTGTCTAACACACTGTCATTGCTTCTTGTTGGTGACGCTATAAATAGACGCATAGCCGGCATATAGGAAGATTAAGACGCAAACCTTGTTTGGGGCTAGGTTGATCTGTGTAAGATGTCCCCTCATAATTATTTATTTAAACCGTTGCCTATTCATTTTATTCCCCTAATACTATTTTAACAACTATACCTACTATCAGTGTTATTTTAAACGTCAAACTGCTATGAAATTATGACGTATAAATATAACACTTGCAGTGCGTGGGCTATCAAAATCGCTGCAGACTTTTATTGGTGTTAGACCAGACGAGTCTACTAGATTCATGGTTTTATTAGCATTAGAAAAAGACTACGCGATCTTGACGCTTTTTGAAAATCAGTAACTATTACCTACTTATGAAAGCAAAAGAATGTAAATTTAATCGTAAATGATTCATAAATTCATAAGTGTGTCCCGTGACTTATTTTTCAAAAGTGTTTTTCAATAAAAAGACACGTCAAGATTGTTTAACCTTTTTTCTAATGCCAAAAAAAACGAACTACCTATAGCCGACTAAAGTTTACTTTGACTTACCCACATACTGCCCTTTCACTTTCCCTTTGCTGCCTTTTCTTTGAGTTTCTAACTGGCCGAGCAAATTGTTTACCTGATCAAAAATCAAACAAGTTTCTGTTAGCAAACTCAATATAGTTAAGTAGCAAGATTTCTTTTGTCTGGGTAGTTAACTAAAAATATAATCAAGGGTCTGTCAAGTAAATACTATAGTTTGTGTGTAGTTTTATATCATACCTGTTCATTTTTAAACTTCAGAATATCCTGTGCGAGGCGAAATAACGTTTTCAGGTCCGTAAAATTTAGTTCAATATCGTCAGCTTCCATCCATGATAAAGACTCGCAAAGCTTCTCTTTGTCAGCTTCTTTGAGTTCCTTTTGAGAGAAACTTAGTAGTTCTCTCCAGTCCGTCTCTGCCATTTTGAAAGTTTAATTCATTTGGGAATAGTTATAAAATGTATAATTTAATAACAGTTTATTGTTGCAGTACAAGAGACAACATGACAAGCGTGACGCAGATTAATGTTTTGAAGTTCGCGCCGTTGCTAAGCAACCGTATCTGTGTTGCTATATAGAAATATAAGTAGGGATGTACCGATGTCGGGAAAGCCGACTATCCGGCCTCATTTGTAGTCGGCGATTAGTCGGCGACTAGTCGGCAAAAATGGCCGATTAGTCGGCACTTTATAAGTGACAGAAAAACAGGGCAAAAATAAATAAACAGCAAATATTTACCATAAGCTTTTCACCTATTTTACCCAAATTCCTATTTCGGGTGCGTACGAAAACTTTTGTCGAATTATTGACCGTGTGATCCTTCGAGCAACACGGAAGGGAGGCGGCATTCGCACTATTTCCCCTCTGCCGAGGTACAAGATTAGCGCGTCAATCTAATCTAGCGCGGGTAATAAAACTAGTTGGACTTGGATTTTTCACTAGACCGAGTCCAGACGCGCGCGTGAACACTGCTGCACAAAAATGCCTGTTTGCTCGGTTTTTTGTTATAAAAAGAGGTCGGGGACATCAAATTTACAAAAAGAAAGTGTTACATTTCACATGTAATATTTTTTTTTACATATCATACGTTTAATTACATTCAAACACAATTATTATATTTTAGTCTCATGTAATTGTTGGATTTATCGATTTTGCTCGCTCAGTACAAATTGCGGATCGGTCGAGCGACAAATCCGACTTCTCATCTCTCAGAATACAATAACATACTTCAACGAAAATGTGTTAGTGTGCGTGTTGTGACACTTGTCACTCGTCCGTACACAAAAAGAGATCGAGGTTTGCAAGATTTGTCTTTGACGTGTGTCATTTTCTATGTATTTGTGTCGTCGTTACAGATTGGATTTTGTATGTAAGTGTGTGAGAAGTGCGACTGTGTGCACCTTTCCCCCCGCGAAAAATGGCAGAAAGATTTGTACGGTGAGATATCGCTTGGGCCCCTCCCTTCCGATGTGTCGGAAGCCGGTGTTGCTCGAAGGTGTGATCGCTTTCTTGTCTGATTCGTGGTATAAAATATAGCCTTAGGATTATTCTATTTTTCGGCATTACTATTTATACCTAATTATGATGAATAGCGCGACGAAAGGGGTAAAACGATTGTTTTTTAAGTGCATCCGAACTTAAACGAAATTAATGATCTGGCCGACTAATCAGCCATCCGAGCGCCGATTAGTTGGCCAAATCAATAGTCGGTACATCACTAAATATAAGCCTTGAGGTTCCCTCTGATTGCCCCCAATGTATATAATTGCCATATGGAAATAATTCCGAAATACACATTGTCTAAAAATTCGTATTGTCTCTTCTCTTTCCTTTTTATTGCTATCGAAAGCGACGCAGCTATATTTGTCCAAAGTAGGACAATGGTGTGTGTATACTTTATTGTACTGAATCATTTTAGACTATAGATAGATACATACTTCGTACGTTTTTGTAAAAATGTAATGGGAAAGGATTACCTATTCACTACATCTGTACAGTCACCTGCAATAATATGTTACTCTTCGAAGGCCGCAAAAATATGTGACACGCTCTTATGGCTCTACAAATAAGATTGTGTCAGATATTTTTACGGCTTTCATCGTGTAACATATTATTGCAGGTGACTGTACAATGATGATAATTATTGATAATGGAGAGGTAGGTATCCTGCTAGTATTGTCGATAAAAATAAAAACAACAATTAAATAGAAGGATTATTTTATTAAAGTGATGATTTTGAACAATCAATTACTGTTACCATTATGTCGTGGTGTCAACAACAAAATAAACCATTTGTGCTTTTAAAAATAAATTAACAAGAGTAAATACAACAAATAGGTTAAAAATAAATGAAAGCATTTGGTATGTACTACATAAAACAAGCATGACATAGGGCGAGAGGGCTTCACTTTCGAACTTAACTAGAAACATTACGAGTAAAGATTACAAAATATATATTATTGATATAACTTAATACAGATATAGTATGCGTTGTTAGCTAGACATGTACCACAAGTAATATCATATTCTTTACACAAGTCACAAAGGAAGCTGAATTTTAGGCCACAATGTAAAAATATACTTACAAAATTTGATTCATGACTAGACTTAATAGACACAACTATAAGGAAAACGATCACCCCTGCAGCGCGGGTCATTTTAAAATCCCTCCGTTTAGGTACATTTAATTCTTTTACACTTCAAAGTACTCCTAATTAAAAATTAAGCATATAAATATTGTATTGTCAACCGTTTCCGAATATACCTCGCCCTATATACATTACTGGGTGTTTATTTGAGTATTACGATTAGTGATTAACTTTAATGCGGTAACTAATATTTTTGGTAAAACCTTACACTTCATTTCATAGATAATCTTTGTCGCTTTTACTGTGGCCAATCGTCAAAACGTTTAAACTTTGATACTGTTAGCATGTTACCGTCATTCCAAAGTTTAACTTTTGCGGATATGTATACGTACAAAATTGTTAGTAACAAGTATTAGTACCGAACGCCCAGCTTCGTTCTTTTAAAAAGTCACTTTTAAAAGACAAGCTCAATTCACTCCTACACGTAAATAAATAACTATGCTAAATAATTATACAAGTATATAAGTATTTTTATTAATTTCTTTACACAATTATACAACGTCGTTTTCATTTTAACATACTCTTTGGGACGCACAACTTAGGATAGCTTACATTAGCTGAGGGCTGTTAGATTACGATTTAGTCAATTAAATAGACAATGACGACAGAAGCCTTAACATCCACGGAGTTAGCACACGTTACGGTTAGAACTGAGATTCTAAACTACTCAACAAAACCCGTCGAACATCACCGTATATACCAACAGCCAAGTTAAACATGAATGTGATACAATATTACCATACAAGATTATTGAAGACTACGGATTGAGGCAGTATAGATAAATATACAAAAACGTTATAAAAAGTCATGGTATAGTTTGGTTTCTTTACACTGTAAGATATGCCACGTCTGTAATACAGGTTATATTGTTTTATAACTAAGCTGTAACTGTGTGTGGCGCCGCTGGCGTTAGTCTCATTCAACAAGGCTTCTTTGTGTTAAAGCATTTAACAAGACCTATTGCTTTGTCTCACTATAGAGAGTTGAGTCAAGACGTACTATGCGCCATTACATACAATTTGACAAGTGTTGGCTCAACTATCGAATAGCTCGACTCTTCGGCTATAATTTAAGGGCAGATACAGATATCGTTTTCTATACAGCTTTGGTATACCCTATGTTTATATTACATCGCGTCCGGTCCACCCTCTACAATCCAAGCTGACACACTCGACAGGCATTTAAGGTACAAACGAGTGCGGAACCCTATAATAAGGTACAATCCTACGGGGGAAACCACTTTATTGTCATACTCAGTGTTTCACTCGTTTCCTTCATAATTCGAATCGTTCGACAGAAAAAGGCCTTTTATAATATTCACAATTCGCCTTTCGCTTTCGACGTTAATTTACCACTTTTATAGCTTACAAAGATTTTTCGCTTCCGAAATCCCATGAAAACATAAGTTCATTAACCTATGAGTCCCGGATCGTAATCTATCACCCATAACTCGACCTCAAGGTTTCAAATTTCGAATTTGATTGATCGTCATGCGGGGGCGATATCGCGTCCGTGGGACTCGGGGTTAGTGTCACCCCACACTAGCGTCTTTTGAGCGTCGGCGTCTAGTCAGCGCTGTGGAAAATGGCGTAATTGCGCAGTTGCGACACGTTGCGTCGAGCAGCAGTCATAGAGTTGACTAGACACATAAGTTCGGGAGACGCTAGTGTGGGTTGGCCCTTAATTAGGCATAATGTAAGTTACAACGGTAGTAGTAGTAGTGTGTGTGTGTGTGTGTGTGTGTGTGTGTGTGTGTGTGTGTGTGTATGTGTGTGTGTGTGTGTGTGTGTCAGCGCGGGTGGCGGGGCCGGGGGCGGCGCGCGCACAGCGTGGCGCTGCGCAGGCGCCGCAGCAGCGTCGGCCGCTATCAGATGCGCTCCACGTAGTTTCCTGAAAGTTAAGATAAATGTTTAAAACATGTTAGTCCAGCCAAAAAGAATAGATAGTATAGAGGGGTCCTGTCATTGTAAATTTTGTAGTCACAATAAATTTACTGCCATCTATCGACACACGACTAAAACTCAAAATGAAAACGTATAAAGTTATCAAAAAATGTATATATATGGATACATGATTTTATTATTTTTATATCATTTTGATCCATGTTCATTCACTGATATCTATGTGTTAAAATTGTTAAATATGAAACGGTGTCGTCACGCCATCTAGCCGAGGATAGGCTAAAGGTGTGTGCGCCATTTATTCGAGAATGACTTTTACTTGAATTCCGAGGCACGTTTTTTCCTTAGATTTTATTCGTCTTATACGAAGTTACATATGTCTTTGGTCCAGCTAAATCTAATCCCGGTAAGACTCAATCCTTTCAATACCGTCCATAATATTCATAATTCTATCATTCACATGCTGACATCTAAAACAAGCTGATATAAACCATTCTTAAAAGTTAATCGTTAGTTAAAATCCGGCAATATATGTGATTGGAGTTTGACGCTTTAGATCAAATGACACCTTTGCAGCTTTCTTAAGTCTTCTTTTTTCGCAGTTGTTTTATGCGATAAACGCAGCGTTGAACGCATGCGTAATGTATGAAAAATTACAATGCGCTTACCACTGCGTTTACCACGTTTTCCCTGTATTCCGTTGATCGCATGCGTTTAGTGCATAAAACAACCGCACGCTTTAATGTTCAAAAAAGTAACACCAAGAAGCCTAGTTTCAATAACGAAATATGCGCCTCCAAATATTGTTTTTCAATATAACCATAATGTTTTTTTTTGCTTCGACACCCTGGCTACCGAAACGCAAATGTAAAAGTTGTAAGGATAGCGAACATGGGCACAGCACGGAATGAAAACACGTAGGCAAACCAAAGATATTCTACCGGAACTGAACCACAAGCTCACCAAAATACTGCTTAAAACACCGAGAAACAAGTATACAGGAACAAATACCTAGGGAATCCGTGCTGAAGGAGGCAGTTAGCACCCTGAAGACTAGGTTTCGTGAAGGAGCCTGGGGTGGTTAGAGTAGCGCTACCTCGTTTCACGCAAAATAGACACAATGGATGCCGATTTGAGGAAAAGGCCCAGCAAAACTAACTAACTATGGGCATTGCATACACATACCTGGGAAGGTGCCGAAGCGGCCGGTGCGCTGCGAGGAGCCCACGTACCAGCCGTCGTCGCATTTCTCCAGCACGTACACGGTGTCGCCCTCGTTCAGCTCCAGCTCGTCGGGGTTCTGGGGTCGGTATTTGTACATCGCTCTGTACCTGAAAATTACGCATACAAGTATGTATAATTGTATATTAGTTTTCATCTTGTATTTATTCGAACCAATTTTAAGCATGGGTAAATCCTTGTAGAACACTGATTTCGTGTCTCCCCACGGAATAGGAGGGACTCGCCATTTTTGTATGGGAGCAAGCTATTTTCTGCTGCGTTACCATACAAAATGTAACTTTTATCTGGTCAAGTTGTTAATTTCAATGTGTCAATTAAATACTTATGGATCTAATAATGCCCGTGTAAACAAAAAAGTAAAAAACTCAACATGGTTTTTGAAAAATCGTTTTTTTTTGCTAGTGTTCTAAAAGTTGATTCACCCTTATGCGGCAGAGATGAATATGATATTGAACTTTGTATATTGCAGATATGACACCTTTAAAAACGACATTCAACAAACGGCGGGATGTTTGTAATCAGGTTTCTCTTTGCCAGTTTAATCGGTTTAAGAATCTTAATAGCTGGTTCGTTTGAAGAAAAAATATGTAAGTATATCTTACGGCACAGCTTCAGCATTGGTATCAACGTAGAGCGGTTCGGTGTTGTTGAGATCCACTCCAGCACCAGTGGGTGGCCCGTACCCGCGTTCCGATGGGGTCATGGCTGGTTGCGCTGTTTTGGTCGTGTACCCTGAAATATAAATAATGTTTTATTTAATAACTCAAGGTGAGATGTATATAGATATGTGGTACCATCACGCTTCTCACTCCGCAATTGTTGCGCCATTTAGGGTCCTAGCTAAATTGGATGTTCAATACGTACGCTATAGAATTTCCAATTTAGCAAGAACCCTAAATAGCATAACAATCCCGTGTGGTGACTCTACCTATAATTGCCGTCAGTATGTCAGAGCGGCACAAAATATCTAAACATGTACTCTGACGCCTTAGCACGTAAATGTAGAGCTACGTAAATCGAAAAGGGATCAGATGTTTAAGAGTACCGTGGCCTTGAAAATAATATCTTAATTGCTTTCCAACCTTAACGTTATCCAGCCCAAGGATTGTTTATATAAGTCTAGGTACTGTCAAAAAAGTCCATAAATAAAATAGGTTAAAGTTTTTCGCTTTGTAAGGAGAAGTAAAACGTGCACGATGCACGAGGGAGGTCTCTGTCCCTTTCTAAATATTACCATCAAAGAAGAATAAAGCTTCTTTGGTATAGCCCGTCAAACAACTTTGTCAGTTTAAAAAGGCGCGAAATTCAAATTTTCCATGAGAATTACCCTTCGCGCCTACATTTTTTTAAATTTGCCGCTTTTTTCTACTGACGGTAATGGCACGATCAGACCTCTGTCCCTTTCTAAATATTGCCATTCAGTAAAAATAAAGCTTCTTTGGTAGTTAAGTATTTATTTTGGTAGTTATAGCAGGCGTGGCTCACTCCGCGATTTCGTCGCTTTGCTACAGGTAGCTAAAAGTACATCCGTTCCACACCAATTTTGGTGGCTAGCCATAAGCCGCGCGTGGCGCTGACGCCACCTAGCGGCCATATCTGTCCTGATCGTAGAAGACGCGTTTAGTTAGAGAGTGAGTTCTCTGTACCTAGTACTATTATTTATTTTGGTAGTTATAGTCGCACCTGGCAGCGGTTGCGTGGAAGGCGGTGCGTTGGCGAGGTTGGGGTTGTTGGGTGTCGGCATGTAGCTGTGCGCGCCCATGCTGCGCTTGGCGGAGCCGTTAAGGAGGCCGTGCGCCGCGGGAGACGCCACCGGCTTATCCGACGGCGCGATTGAATGGATTTCTGAAATAATGGATTGATTTGAGATCAAAATCACTTTAAGAGAAACAGTCGTAACTGGGTGGTCTCTGGTTTGTGACCGAAGGCCGCTGCTTTAACTTAGGCTGTAGCTATTATAAAATTTTTGTTCGCATTGCATTGCACATTTCGCCTTACTATAGCAAAAATCCGAGCTGAGTATGAATAGGCCGTTTCCTTGGTTTTTGCGACATGCCTTCTAAACACGACCGACATGTCTTTTCAAAATTCTACTTTATTCTTGACCGTTAAAGTTTATGATGGTAGCACTAGGATAGCGTCAGGTCTAGAAACTCACCAGGTTTATTCTGACTCGGCTCCTGCAGTATGGTCATGTAGCTATCAGGGAAGATGTCGGTCTTGTTGCCGCTGCGGCCCTCCCACCAGTTGTGGTCGATGCGTCGCGTCAGTACGACCACTCCGCCTTTCTTCATAGGAAGTTCGATCAAGAGTTAGAATAGCGGCATAGGTCTAGGTACTTACCAGGTTTATTCTGACTAGGCTCAGCCTGCAGTATGGTCACGTAGCTATCAGGGAAGATGCCGGTCTTGTTGCCGTTGCGGCCCTTCCACCAGTTGTGGTCGATGCGTCGCGTCAGTACGACCACTCCACCTTTCTTTAGAGGAAGTTCGATCGCGTTAGAATAGCGGCATAGGTCTAGGTACTTACCAGGTTTATTCTGACTAGGCTCCTGCAGTATGGTCACGTAGCTATCAGGGAAGATGCCGGTCTTGTTGCTGTTGCGGCCCTCCCACCAGTTGTGGTCGATGCGTCGCGTCAGCACGACCACTTCGCCCTTCTTGAGGGGCAGTTCGAGGTTGGTCTGGGCGGTGAAGTCGAACTTCGCACGAGCTTTGCCCTCTTGGGCGACGGGCTTCTTTGGTGATTGTGCAACGTCGCCTTTAAGTATCTGAGAATATTTAATAAAAAAAATTAATCACTGGAAATTGCGATATGATTAATTTTGTCAGGTAAAAGTAGCCGGAAATATGTAAATTTTGATAATTTCAGATAATCTCGCCTTTGCTAGTCAAATTCTGCCTAAACAAACATATTAAATCGTATATGTTAAGAAGTATGAAGACCCAATAAAATGTATTATTTTTTAGACATACTTATCAATTATCATACTCTAGAAAAACACAAGGCCAAAAAAAGCGTATCATAAACAGAAAATTACATTTATTTACTTCTGCATTGTTCGTTTAATTAAGATAAATGTTAAAAAAAAATCTAATGATCACTATAAACCAACACCATCTCTTTAATTAATTATGCCCACATAACACTCACCTCAACATAATTATAGGGGAACAGTCCTATCCTCCCGTGCAGCTCGCCCTCATACCAATTATTATCTATCTGCCTCCTCACATGTATGAGGTCCCCTTTCCTAAAACTCAGCTCTCTCTGCGTCTGCCCGTTGAAGGCGTACAGGGCGCGGGCGACGATTCTCTCCGCTTCGTCGTATCGGTTGAGGGGGACAACGCTTTTTTGTGATGGTGTGAAGTTGTCTTGATGACGCCTGTTTTGCATATCTTGTAGTTCCTGTAAAGTAGAAGTTGGTAGTGATTTTTTTGGCTGTGAGAGAAAAAATAATACCAATGAAGGCGAGAAACAAAAACCTGGTTAAACTTGATGACCAGTATTTGTGTATAAATTCTGATTATTTCAAGCCAGTGTCTAGTTTCAGCAGGCTTACAGGCTTATTAAAATATAATAATACTTTCATTACGCCCCCATAGTATTGAAAGACGTTATATACTTAAATAAGAAGTTTGACAATCGATTTTTTACTGGCTTAAGGCTGATTTAGAATAATACATCAGCAAAGGTCGATGTCCGTTTTAATTTAATGCAAACATATTTAGATGTACACAGCGATGAGTATCGTGACCGTAGTCCGAAAAGGGGCGTTATCAAGAACACTAGAGCGTCACGTACACAATAAAAATATTTAAAATTAGTACTTAAGTTGATCGCTTCACACGGTTTATGAAATCAGTAAGTTATATGTAAATACGAAAAAAGAAAATACGAACAGCGGCTGTTTTAATTTGCCATAACACCATGCGAAGCGAAAACCGATTTAATAATACGAGAAATCAATTTACAAAACATGATAAGATAACGCATAAAGAAAATTGGGAAAATACGTTTTAAAAGCGTTTTGATATTACAATGATGAATATTAACGATGAAAATAGCGATCTGTTAAAGAGCACGATATTTTTTTATTATTACTTATATATAGTTAATAGAATAAATACATCAGCCACACATCTCTCAAACGTCACCTTTATGGCGCCATCAAACATTTCAATGTCGTGAGGTTGTATATCATTCTCCTGTAATCAACATACATGTACAAATAAGAAGGGAAACTACACAAAAAAATCCGTACACTAACCATAATCAGGACCGTAAAATTGCAGCCTAATTTACATGATAATAATATAATTATATCAACAACGATATCACGCACTGAGTTGCACTCAAAGTTATTCACATCACATTGTTTAGGACACGTAACTGGTACAAAAACCGGCGCACGCAATGATCGCCTCTGTCGCACGCTGCGTGTACACTGATGGGAAAACTTCACGTTTTATTTAGCTCTCACTGGACTTTACTATAACTGTAACTATTGACCTCTATATATTAAAGGCTAGGTGCGAAATTCCAATGGCTCGCGCAAAAACAGCGGCTTTAGAATCTTTGGAATATTGTGCGGTCAGTTGGTCAACGGATTTTTGTTACTCAAGGTCGCTACATTACCGGATTTGCGGCATCTCGTTTGTAATATATTCGTGGTATGTATGGGCACGTTTATTTGTTTTGTCCAAAATTATAAATGAATATTTTCACATACGAAGTAACATTAGCACAGGTTGAAATAAAAGTGGGTATAAAAATGATAAATAATTATTTGAGAACTTTTGTAATCTGAATATAAAGACGTTTTTACCAGTTTCACTTTTTCATAGTTTTATAGTATATCTACGGACGAATTAACTACGATTTTTTAATTCGCGTGAAACAATCTCCTCCGCCTCTTTTGCACAGTGCAAAAAAGACGGAAGAGTGCATATAATTATGTACCTACTACCTGACGACCAACACTGTTACGGTACGCATAACTACGGGAATGGAATTACATCTCTATTCACAAATCTTCATGGCTTTCTCGGCGTCACGCTCTCCGCCCCTAATTATATTAAACACAAAAGCAAACGTAGTTAATAGAATAGGTATAAATCTACGTTAACACAAGACTATAATTACCTCATTTAAGAAAATACGAGTAACGTAGAATAACAAAAAGTTTGAATCTGTTTATGATTGCATTCAGGTTGGTAATAAGGCTATAAGATGCAGCTAGGAGAGCAATAACGAATTATTGCAATTTTGGCTACGGAACCCTAAAATTTGGTCATATTTTTGGTAGTCACATTAATCAACCAGCCCAGTAAAAGGATTTAATTGTGTTAAATGGCTAATTTTATTAGATATCAAAGGAATATGATTGATAATTCACTTATAAAATACGATTTCCAATTTCTCAAAGCAACTCCGACCGCAATCAATTGGCATATAATTTCTCCACAGACAATAATCGCGGTGAAACTCGGTGAAAACTTATCTGCAGTACTATGCAACATCCGGCGCCACATCCGCCGGTTTAACGAGGGAAAACAAGAGTAGATGACAGGTGTGTTTACTAGTAATGGACAATAATTGAAAACGTGTTTATGGTATTGGTCGTGTTGAAGTTGGATTGGTAGAAAACGATTCTCTAAATGTAATGCCTGTACCAAAACCCTTAGATGCTGCTATGAAAATCGGTTGGAAGATATTTACCTACTAAAGAATGGCTAACAAATAAATACATAATAAACGCATTGATGTGGTGCCTTCGTCTAAATAATGAGATTATAACTTTTAATAACAATCACATTATGCAGTCCACGAGTGATATTAAAATACACGCTATCTCTTACTTATATAAAACTTCACTCCAATTTGTATTCTAGACATTAAATTCACTGATTTCGGAAGCATCTCCAGTAAAATAACAATAACTCTAGTAGTCACTAACAGCAAAACACTTTAACTAAACACTGATACATCTTATTTCGTTACAATAAAGTTTACTACCGGCCAACTGAATGTAACTGTCGTAGGCCGATCGTAAGATCAGGCAGATCGTAATGTTCCTGTGTAATGTTTTGACGATAGTCACATTAAACCAATACATAGGTAAGATAGGTTTGTTAGGTTGCTTCAGATGCCCGAAGGGCAAACTGCCCAGAAATAGGAGCCCCGCGTAGCGGGGCTCCGTCAACTCAGGTATCGAGCCAAAGATTTTCACGTTTCACGATATGCCTAGGAATTTCACGATATGCCTGATCTTACGATCGGCCTACGACATAACGATGATACAATCAGCGATAACGTGATTCGAACGCACGCGCCGGTAGCAAATAAAAAAGTCTCGTCGCACGTTCGTATGTAAACACTCAATACTACGAGCACGTTTCCACGCCTCGAACGAAACGCCGTAACCGAGTTTTAGTTCGATAACATGAATGTCGTTTCCCAACATGTGTTTGCGGTGGAAACTGGAATGGAGGCGATACGAGAGAAACCGCAACGAGATAATGTTTCTTGTCGTGCATGCGTAGAAAACTAAGTTAATCTACATATACATTATCTCGAATGGCGATTGTGCGTCCACTAAGTTACAATAGTTACATCACTATAAATATAAAGTTATTTAGAAGATCGTATTTTTATTAGAGGAAGTAGATATTTTGCTTCGTTAGTCGTCTTTTCTAATACTAATACCTACAGCAATTGGCACGAATTTGGTTCATTAGGTATTTAATACAAATAAGAAAATAATAACGTGCTGGTATTCGGTATGCTGGTATTTTAAAAAGATTTCCAGCATAACAAATTCAAGATACCTACCTATGCTATAAGTTTTATTACATACATACATACGTTTGTACTTTTTCTTTATTTTTAGTAACGAAATCTTAAAGTATACCTAAATGACCCAATTTTCTATGTACACATCTACTTCCGCATGTACTTTGTATTTGTCTCAAATTTTTATATAGTTGAAGAACAAAACATTTCAAAGGTTTTTTTTTTATAACAAGCAAATATTTCCATAGGCTAATAACGTTTGACAATATTACCTGACACCATGAAATCCTTCAATATTGGACGATCGGAGGTATCGATCAAACTGCAATGGCGTGCTGGCTTAACGAGATTAAACATATCGCCGCGCGAACGTTGACTGACGCGCTAATGGTATTCTGATACCGCGGTGTTAGAGAGCTATTCACATTTTACATTTTGTTAATGTTTTGATATTGTTATGATAGGACTTTAACACGCCTTGCACATCTCGCTCAAACTTATTAGTACTTGCGAGTTGCTTAATGACGTGACTTGCAGTACAGATCGTATCATATCAATATAAAAACTTTAACAGATTTAAAATTTAGAGTAGCGCTCCTGCTGTGATTAAAGGTTCCAACTAAACAGCTTTCTTGAAAATGGAAACTTGTTAAAGGAACGCGTTTAAATACTAGTTTTATAATAAAAAATAACGTTTTACAGCTGTGTGCAATAAAGAGCAATAATATAATAGTCGGTAAGAAAATGAAGGTTAAGGGAAAAGGAAACGTGCAAGTTAAAAAAACATGAAATCAGCTTATTTACTTGCTAGTAGCATTTCTTATAAAACTAGAAAACCCAATAAAAATAAACGATTGTGTACAATTATTTTCAACCGAAGTTTTACATCTACAGAACATAATTATGAAACTTTTCTAAAAAACGAAATGTACCTACTAATACTACTAAGTCCATCATCGCTATTGATTTTTTACCGACTACTTTTCGTTACATACGACGATACGTCGTTTTTTCCTTACGACGATATTTTCTGTCCTAGCTCTCTAAACCTCTTTAGCTTACAATTTACGTATATACGATCCAACTGTATTTTTAACGAAATAATCATGCGAGGCAGTCGTAACTCGTAAATTTAAAATACGAGCGATATTCCCAACCATGGCAATAAACCAATCCTGAGGTTTAGCGTAGTTCGATACAGTGAAATCGCGTGACTGGAGCGAATCATTCACCGTCATTATTCTGTTTACGAAAACAGTTCAACCTTTTAACCCGTCACACGCTTTTACTGGTATGAGCATGATATATCGAATTAAAGTAAAACTAACGCTATTTAAAGACTTCAAACGAGAAACCGATTTGCTTGTTTGAGAAAAAATATTTCGCTTAGGTACCTATTATAATATAGAAAAAATATTTCGCTTTGCTTAGGTTGTGGTAGAAACGCAAAATTTCCTGCATTTTTTTTAGATCGGCTATTTTTTAAACTAAACCTTAGTGTGAAGTTATGTAATAAGACCAAGAGCAACAGTGACAGAAAAGTCCAGTTAAGGAGTTGTTCTTTTTAAACATTGACGAACCACTTGAGGTGTTCCCAGGGACCAGCGGTTAAAAACCACTGATTTAGTGCGTTACATGGTTAAGTTTCTTACCTGCAGGTACTTGTGCCGCCTCTGCTCCCTGTACAGCCGCTTCATGTACTCGGCCTGCTGGCGCGCGAGCTCCCGCTCGGGCACCAGCGGCAGTGGGTCGTGTCGTACGGGACATCTGTAGTGGATGTTCACGTCGCTCTCTACGATACAGTCCCCTTACCTGCAGGTATTTGTGCCGCCTCAGCTCCCTGTACAGCCGCTTCATGTGCTCGGCCTGCTGGCGCACGAGCTCCCGCTCGGGCACCAGCGGCAGCGGGTCGTGTCGTACAGGACATCTGTAGTGGATGTTCACGTCGCTCTCTACGTTGCAGTCCCCTTACCTGCAGGTATTTGTGCCGCCTCTGCTCCCTGTACAGCCGCTTCATGTGCTCGGCCTGCTGACGCGCGAGCTCCCGCTCGGGCACCAGCGGCAGTGGGTCGTGTCGTACGGGACATCTGTAGTGGATGTTCACGTCGCTCTCTACGTAGCGCCGCGGGGACTCTGTAGGGAGGACAGTAATTAGTAAATTATTGTAAAGCGATTTGAGTTCATAACTTAGGAATCGATATCTCGTTTATTATTTGTAAGTTTTGATCAGACTGCATTTGCATATTTGGGTGGTAACAGCATCTTACAAACTGTACCTTGCTCTATTGACCTACCTAATTATTATATGATTTTACAGCTACGGTGGTGTTTGTTCACCTAACTTGTAATGATACATTTATCTCTTCGTGAATACCAGAGATAACCTTCTAAGATAAAGTAATTATTTTAGTAGAAATTTATTGAATCCTAATTACATATACACGTTGTATAATTTAAATGTTATCATTTAAATATTAAACATTACTTGTTTATTATAAATGTAATGGAGTTTTGATACCTATCCCATTGTACGTGAATACTTATGTATTTAGCATTACATAGGAAATTTTCTACGATGAGTCATAAACATCCGCCGATGCGCTTATAGAGAAGTTATGCCTGTCACTGACAACATTCTTATAACAATGATTGTTATTGTCCTTTAAGCCATATTAGTGGAAGCAGTTATGAAGTTGACCCAAAAATTTTTTATTAAGCTATGAGCTTCATCAGATATGATCTTTGAGTAATTCTAAGCATTTCAAGCCTGGGAGGCAATAAGGGGAGGGGGGGTACAAAGATGGCCGCCACCCGTCATCATTCAAAAAAATCTGTTCTGGTCCTGGTGGCTACTAGGGCAAGTTTGGTATCATTTTCGTATAAACCGAGGACGTAGAATTCATTGCTGATATTTGTTTTTTTCAGTTTCATAGTAATTTTACAAGAAAAACGTAAAAAGATGAAAATTTAGGATGGAGATTTTTGCTTTGAGAGCTAATAACTTTTGTATAATGGCCAAAACTATCATACAAAAAATACTATAATAAAGCGCAATTTATGCAGATTCTAAACATATATTTACACGTTTAGTAATATCCTATTGCAAAAAGATGGTGAAAAAATTATTAAATGACCGCAGCGCGGGTAGTTGGACTCTCGTTTATCTTGCGGACTGGCGTTTATCTTACAAAATGATCGAGTACGAGTATCTACGTAGGTATGCTTACTTTGCTAGATTTTATGATTACGAATAAAATACTTTCATCCAGACATAATTCATCATACAGACATAATTTTGTGCACTTTAATTTTAATGCAGTTGAAACGATTTGGCCCCACGGCCTAGTGTTATTTGACCGGGGTTTTCTGTAAGGTGGGTAAGGTAAGTACGTAGGTACTTACTTCCCCAGTTGGGCTCTGCTCGGATAGATCTGGAATGACATCAGCTGTGCTGTGCCCTACCACACAAAGCGAGATGACATTTACAGTGCCCATATCTCTCTTCTGAACGTAGTTTAAGGATATACCCGGGTCCAAAATTGGGTCCGAGAAATAACTATTATAAATGAAATTATTCTAATAAAATAGCGCTCTTTTTTTTGCTGATAATATTAAAACACTAAAAATATTTATTTTCACAATAATTTTCCATGCCTTTATAACAGGATGCAACACGGTGTCTTCTTTTAATGGGAAAGGTAAAAAGAGTGCATTTGATGCCTGGAATGCCTACCCTGTAGCAACTTGCGGATTCAAGGCATTGTTGGATGCAAAATTAGAAGAAGCGGACACTTTTATTCAAAAATTTATTATAACAATGTACGATCGGTAAGTATAAACTAGTTTGATACAAATTCAGTGTACCTGTTTTAATACAAAATAGTTACAATCTATTTTGTAGCGAATGACCTAAGAATGACTCCATGATTTTATTTTTCAGCTCAAGCCCTTGCACGACAGTCAACGAGTGCAGAAAATATTTATTTACGAAGAGGGACAGACAGCTAGAAAATATCCCTCCAACGGAAGCCGCTCTTCGCCAGCACACACTTCGGGCAATATACCAAGGAGTCCATGTCTGGGGACAGGCCTTAGTGCCTCTCCAAAAGCTTCCGAGTCCTTCTTGGGGCTGGAGAATGGAAGACAGTGAATGGACTCCTGTTTGGTCAGATTTATCCGATGTTGCAAGTGTGTGCCTGGAACTCACTCGTTGCCGGTGCAAGGCAGGTTGCAAAAATCGTTGCAACTGCATAAAAAGAAAATTAAAGTGCACAGAATTATGTCTGTGTACTGGAAACTGCGGACATTAAATATACAGAAAGCATTTTATTCGTCATCATAAAATGTAGCAAAGTAAGCATACCTACGTAGATACTCGTACTCGACCATTTTGTAAGATAAACGCCGCCTATCGAGAGTCCAACTACCCGCGCTGCGGTCATTTAATAATTTTTTCAGCATCTTTTTGCAGCAGGATATTACTAAACGTGTATATGTTTAGAATCTGCATGAATTGCGCTTTATTATAGTATTTTTTGTATGATAGTTTTGGCCACTATACAAAAATTATTAGCTCTCAAAGCAAAAATCTCCATCCTAAATTTTCATCTTTTTACGTTTTTTTTGCAAAATTATTGCCTCCCAGGCTAGAAATGCTTAGAATTACTCAAAGATCATATGTGATGAAGCTCAAAGCTTAATAAAAAAAAATTTGGGTCATATATGGCAGCGATCCATAACTGTTTCCACTAATATCTATTATATATCTTAAAGAGCCATGTTTGAAGAATGTAGTGAATTCATCGTTAACGCTTAGCTAGGTACTATACTAGCTATGAATATGCTACGTGAACTGAATCGCCATAGCCAAACACTATTTCCTTGTTAAATATTATTGTAATTTGTGACACGAAACGTAAACACCAGTAAGTATTAATTAATTATAATTATTCCACTTTCGCGAGAATTTAATTTCATAATTAAGTGAGGTACTTCGGGTAAAACATATTTCGGGTAAAACATACGAGCGGAAATAAAAAAAAGTGAAAGTTTCGGATGTAATGTTATGGCGTCTCAACTTATGCTGTAACATGGCTATTGATGATTTGTGTCGATTATGTGATGAGATATAACTTTACACGCGGCGGAACTGGTTTTACTACCAGCTTTAAAATAAATTCCAGTCCTAACTGTGCAACACGTTTCACTGACCACTGGTCGATCTTATCTCGTTGCCATAAGGTTTACAATTGGGTAGTTTAATATGACAATGATGGTTTGATCTACAACACTAAATGCCACGTTCGAATATAACCACTGATGCAAGACGTTACAGCTCATAATAGCGTAAGATAAGCGGAAGTAATTAAAACCGAAAGGAATGATTAGGCGGTGTGGAAATTACATCATTTTGGCGTTACGAAAAGTTCAATCTTTGACCAATTTCTTTCTATAGAAATCTTGAAAAGACTGTAATTCAATTATATTAAAAAAGTGGTCGTTACACACCTTGTTAAGTAACAGCTGTTTTATAATTGTTCAATAGGAATGAGCTCGAGATGTAACGGCACCAATCGTAAGTACATACAATGTTTCGTAGATGTATTGATAGTTATAGCTTATCTTAAATCTAACGCTTTCCCTTCAATACAAAAAGACTAGAATACTGTACAAGTTCAAAAATAAACATACAAAATTTCACTTTATCTCAAGATAAGGTATGGACAACGTATAAGTAATGTTGAAACTTCAACTTTTTAAAACTATGTTTAGGAAATGTGTTTTTGATGTACTTCCAAAGCACACGTAAGTTATATAAAATCACTTTAACCAGCTCCTAACTATTTAAACCATTGTTTGTAAGTTTTTAGTCAACATTGTAAGCATACGATTCGGGTGGCCCTTCGGAATACGTAAAACAACTTTCACGATCTTGTCAGTCCGGGCACGTGCTTGCGTCACATACGGACATTTCCACACGAAAAGATAAGGCATAACTCGAATGGAAGATTGAGCTTTATGTCATGGCGAAACCTATTTCACTATCTTACTGTTGTCTTTATACGAACTACATGAAGGAATGTTTGATAGCGCCAAGTACGTTCACTGAGAATTAACTAATAATTTTGTTGCGTTTAATAACAGTTTCCACTAATATAATAATCACTACACCTTATAAACCAAAATCCCCATCCGCGTCTGTCTGTTTGTGTGCTTGTATGTTCGCGATAAACTCAAAAACTACCGAACGGATTATCATGCGGTTTTCACTTATCAATTCATGACGAAGGTTTAAGTGTTTAATTTGTCAACCCGTGCGAAGCCGAGGAGGGTCGCTAGTTTTACTAAAATCTTGCTACAATCTAACAATATTATGTTTTTTTTTTTAATGAAGCATACATCCTAATGGCTTCACTAGGATGCAACCGGGAAAATGCTAAATTCATTATTTTATTCGTAATGCATCAGCTCCATATTATAATCCGATTGGATTAATAATAATTTCATAACTGACATATGATCTGTCTACATCTACGAGTACTTAGTTTCTTTATCTTTGTAATTTGATCATTGGATTTCATTCGTATCAAATTAGATACCAAATTAGTATTATGAGGTAAATTTACGAAACGTACTTTCTACTACTTTCCTCACGTAATTGCGTAAAAGAGTTAATCAAAATGAACTTTCGCGAACTGCACTCGCTAGAGTAAATAAGATAAAATTAAACGCGTACTTTTTATGGTTAGCCGTACCAAAGAAATCAATTGACTTTGCAATGACTTTTTAATGTTGGTCGAGTTAATCTCGGCATTGACATAATGCTTGTATCTCATAAAGACTTGACAGTAATAACTAGATATTAAAATGCATTAGCACGAACTTAAACGAGTAATAGAATTCAATTCTGATTATGTTTGGTCAATCATCTGCACGGTGAAGAATCTGTGGATCCGTTGAGATTAAATTAAAAATTATACATATTTGTACAGCCATCTGCAATAATACCTTTCACATCAAAAAGCGCAAAATGACTCAACGCCATCTTTATTCTAGATCTATATTGACATATACGAAGCCATAAAACATATCCAAATTATTGAGCGCTAAGATATGCAGAGAATTATCTGAGATCATCTCAGTGAGATGACTGTACTCAGAGCTATTTACAGGAATGTTAAGAAAATAAAAAGATAAAGCATTGAGTCAGATATGATAACGCAGGTCGGTGCGGTCGGAAGGATATCTATAGTAATTAATATAAAGTATTTCAGATATCTTAGTGTGGATTAAAACTTAATTAAATTATTAAGATTGTTAAAACTTCAAACGAATACAATTTTCAAGTCGTTTGCAATAATATTTCGATACCGCGTTTTCACCGCAAAATTAATTTGACGAAATCATTTAGCATTTGTCAGGTACAATTTCGGTAAGTAACAATTTGTTCGTAGCAGCACGACCTACGTTAATTTTCGTAATCTGCCACTAAAGCATAGCGAGACAAATCAACCATGAAAATCTCAAGCACGTTTTTTTACAAATTAAACTTAAGTACACAAAGTGAAATTCATAGTTCATTAACAAACCAAAAGATTTTGTTCTAATGAGGATAGCAAATACTTAAGGGTAAAATGAGAGATCTTAAAATATTTATGTTCTTGTTCAAAACATTTTAATTATAATTATAGTACTGTTTAAAATAGGTCCTTATTTTTTTGGTCCACGGTATCAGAGATAGAGGGAGGGAACGAATTATTTGTCACTGTAGGAGCGTCTATTTTCAAAACTATTTAACTGCGTTATCAAAAAACTAATTTTATTTAACTGTATACCGTTAAATATTTTTTAAGACCTGTCTGAAGACCTACACGTAAAAGGCATGTCACGTGTTGACGTTAGTCCTTTTTTGCCATTTTGACTACAAAAGCCCATAAACCTTATCTAGGTTACTAAAATCCCACTATCGATTTTATCATTAGTTGTTGAATGAAATAGTAAATATCTTTATTGGTTGTCACTATTTTATTTGATTAATCAAATCTCACATCCAAAAAAAATAACTAATCACGTTACATCACCAAATTATAATAACACACCGTGAGCCGTCATCTTTTTAATTTGCTTCAGAATACCCATCTCGGCACTTCACTTCACAACAAATGCGCACAATCCGTCTTGTCTAGTTGTCCGTCTGTCACCGCCGCGACTGTCGTCCGACGGGCACGATAGATCAGATGCTTTGCTTTCTTGCTACTTCCACGTCCATAGCGCCGGCCAGTCTCCCGCCGAAACCGTAGTGGTCACTACATTCACGCCGCGGTCAGTTAGCCATTGATAAGGTGAAGGCATTCACCTAATCATATTTTGTTTTAGTTTACGTTACGCGATATCCAGATAATAGAAATAAGATTTCGAAAAATATTTCCGTACCTATTCATTAGTTTTAGAATTGTCTTTAAAATTGAACCTCTGGAAGTCGACTTTTTTTATAATCGTTTATTTTTGTAATGGAATGTATCTTTAACCTATCGTATTCGCGTGGATCTAATTAATTATTAATTAGGTAGAGTTCAATACTTACTAACGTGAATCCGCGTTCGCATTATGAAATGTTAATACTAATTCTACTTGCTAACGCATAATTTACAAATAATTGAATATTACAAATAATTTGGGACAAATATGTGACCAACAATGACATTATTAGTTATTCAGAATGTATTTGCAAACAAGGATTTATTAACTTCAAACTTACAACGTTGAACTGCAGAATTAACTGGATTTTTAGAATAGTTTCGATTATATTTATGACTAATTTTATATTTCAATCTACTTTTCTTTATGAATGAACGCCGGTCACACGAAGGTATTGTACACAATCACAATACGGAATGCAAACAAAAAATAATCACGATACGCGAACAATCGTCGATAATTTCGACTTCGGCTATTGAAAACTCAACAAAAAAGAGCAATTGTGCACATTAACGAGCAAGTACTCACTGTACGGCAGCGGAGCGTAGACATCCGGATATATATTAGTCCTGTTCACCCAATCGCTGGATTCATGCATAGTATGCCTGTTTTGCGTGTTTTTAGCACCACCAGTTTTCCCTCCGAGCGTTACTGGTTTTTCCTGAAGATTTTCTCTTTCGATCTCGTCGCTTGATAAATTATGTATGGATGTTGAGAGTTTTTTTAATTGGAACTGATCGTCTTTATAAATAGTCTCAACAGGTGCATCAGAACTTGAGGAGGTCGATTTATTTTTTTCTAATTGCATCGATTTATAGTCATCGGTAAGCTTATCGGTATTGGTGACGTCATTTTCGGTACTTGATTCCGTTTTTACGGTTGTAGGCACCGGCGGTGGACTATTACTACCTTTTTCGCTTGATTCATTACTCCTATTGCTGTCCGTGTCATATTTGGCATTTTCTTTAGGACTGCCTTCCTTGGAAAAGTAAGCACCATCATCTACGTCAGTTTCACTCTCATCATAAAGCAAATTTGTTTTCACATACTTGTTCATGGCGATAATCGATTTAGATAAAGATCCTGAAGCCGGTACGTCGCTGAAAAACCCATCGTCTTCATAATTTGTTTCATGTTTCCGTATGTATCCGCCCGGAGGCGAATTGCCAGAGTTATTTGTATCCATTTTTGCACCACACTGTACAAGCTTAACACAATGGTTGTCAGCGCAAAACTGAAGTCAAGATAATAGAGATATGGATATTTTATCAGCGAAGAACTTGAGATAACACTTGTCGATATGTTATAACAAACACACGGCACTTCATTATTAATATATGTAACACCGGCTTGTCTGACGATCACCATTAAATTGAGTGGAGGCCGCACACACTGTTTACAATCGAAAAACCGAACCAACAAGTTTTTTGCGCGTTTGGGTCATAAATACGACCGTGTAATACGGCGTCTTACTTTGATCTTAGGAATGTATATAATTGAAATGAAGATACGAGTTTGTTGATAACCTAGTGAATGTCATTTGGTTACTTGATTTTATAATACGAGGTCTTAATCGCGAGTCAAGACGTATGTTAACGCCGGCGGTCAGACAAAACTTGAGAGCCCGATTGTTTTGAACAAAGGCTATTGTTTTTTATTCGCACAGTTAAATATTAAGTACAAATCACGCTCGCTAAAAATTTTCCGGAATGAAAGTACGGTTACTGAGATTATCTAATGTAGGTTATCTGGGTTTAGATACAGTTAATGAAGTCATGGTAGACACAACATTTAAACTCTGTTACTCATATGAAACATGTGTCGTTCTGCATAAAACATACTTTTGGGCGCTCGGCACTAACAACTAACCTTAGTATTAGCCTTAGTAAGCGCCAACCATTCTAAGATTCCATTAACTCATAGTTTTTATACCGAACGACACTTATTATATCTAACTTACCGGAATCAGAGTGGGTTCCGTTTGGTGTACGCCGCGGTGGTTCCGGAGTGGAGTCGGTTTCTACCAGAGTAAAACACGATGATGAGGTAAAACAAAAAAATGCAATGATAACAGAAATAAACAAATGAGTCTGTAGCTAAAGAATTTACTGATATCACATTTTCTTTCTCGTAAATGAAAAAGGTTTCGTAAATAGCATCCTTTAAGTGGGATAATGGAAGATGGGCACGCAATGTGACAGTCAATAAATTCTTTAACCCGGAAATTATATTTACAAAAGGCAGCTCCAAAATTAAACAAAACAATAAGTAAATGATAAAGTAAAATGAGATTTAACCTTGAAATGTGACCGTGTGACGCGAAGGCGTGACGAAGGGCGCTAGGCGGTACGGCCACGAGGCAGGCGGCGGTCGCGGGGGCGCCCGCGGAGGCTCGTAGCGACTCGCCGGTCTATGTGCCGATGCATTAAATTCTTGTTTTGCGAACACATCGCTTTTTAATATCGAACTCAATCTAACCGGATCTTTGGCATGCGGCTTGATCACTTTTTTTATTGGTGATTTCCTCCCGTTAACCAAACTAGAAGTATCTTTAATGGACCTATTATTATCGCTGCGTTTAGGGTAACGATGCGCTATCCACGGACCGGCTAGATACGGCGCGATGTCTCGCAGCTCGCTCATGTCAGGAGCGGAAGCGTATATTTGCCCTAACAGTGACATAGTTTCGAACCGGCGTCGAATACGATTCACTTCTCCGGGGCGGCATTCTAACGCTTCTTCGGCTGATCTAGAGCGTGGTGTGGCACGTCTTCGAAGAGCTGCTAATTTTGATATGATATCGATGTGAGGCATGTAACGATTAGTTGGTCGAAGAGGGACTCGCGCTACGGGAAGAACCGTTTTTTGCTTGTACCTTCGGGTACTATCGTAATGTTGGACATTTCGTGATATCTCAGGGTCACTAAGATGTCGCCGCAGCACCGCGCCGGCCGCAGTGGGCGAGTCGAAGCGCCGCGCCAGGCGGCGCACCTCACCCGCCCGAGCCAGGTTGAGGTATGCGCGCCAATACCGCTCCGGGTCGGGCGACGGGCTCCGACTGCGCCAGATCGTCTCATCGCTCGAGCACAGTAGCGTGTCTGGTGTACGCCGTCCTGTCACGTACACTTCCGAATGGGGTGAAGGCGACCTCGATAATATTCCGGGCTTCGGCGGAAGCGACATAAATTTATTTTTTTCACTTTCACCGAATAATTCTTTAAAATTTGTGCACGATTGCGATTGAAATATTTGTGGTTTTTGAGGTTCCTCTTTTTGATCTTCCACTATGTTGTTTTTACATTTGTTCGCAGTTTCTTTATCATCAGAACTATCTCTTGCGTGGTAAATTATTTTGGCTTGATCGACGGTATTTTGCGATTCAAAATATTCCACTTTTTTCTTAACATCTTTGCTGGGTCCTCTGTAAATGACAGTCTTATTAGAAACATCCGAACTACCTGTTTCAGTTTCGCTTGCAGATGACGGATGTGTTGTTTCAATGTTTTCGGCCTGAAGGGCGGCTTGCTTACTCTCAATAGTTTCGTTTTCTTGGTTTTCATCCATAACACCCACAGTGGATGAAGCATTTGAAGGGACCAGTTGATGTTCTTGTGTAACAGGTAAGGGCTGGGGCGTTATTTTTGGGCTTTCTTCAGACACTGACCCATCTAGTTTGTTTATTCTATTCATGATTTCTTTACTCAGTGTTTGGGATATTTTTCTTTTTTCGTTTTCACTGAGACTCATCTGTATTTTATTAACATTATTTTTGAGATCTTTAACTGATGGCACTGAACATGCTATAGCAGCAATTGAGTCTGATTTGATTAATTCGTTTTCTTTGACAGGGGATGAGCAAGTAGAGTTAAGAGAATTACTTCTTACGTGTAAAGTGGAGTTTTTTACATCTTTGGTGTCCTTTACTTCTACGTAATATTTATCATTATCTTTCGCTGACTTAGATTCCAGCTCTTTGCTGTATATAGCATTCAACTGGTTTTTTAAAGCATTTACTTGTTCCATCGATAAACTGCTCCATAAACGGTTGCCAAGACCAATTCTTTTTCGAAGTTCTGTAATTGAAGCATCTTGCAACATTACTGTAGGTTTTACATACACGATAGAGTCTCGATTTAACTTATTTTCATCCTTTCTGTTAATATTGAAAGCGGTTTCAGCAACACTAGTGCCTCTCCATAAAGGTTTGTATGTATCTTTTGACTGTTCTAATTCCAAAGAGTCAAATTCATTTCCTTGTTGAAATTGTTCTTTGAGATCTTCTACAGATTTTTCCTTAATTCTCAGTCCCCGATCACTGTCATAGTTCCACCTAAAATCCTTTACATCTCTGGGATAAAATAAAACGTCCTTTTCTGATTGTGCAATTCTTAGCTTGTGATAAAGGTTGTTTAACTCCTCCTCAGCCCTTTCTATAGCTCTAATTTTTTTCCAACGATCGAAATCTATAATTTCTTCATATTTTTTTCTATGGCGTAAATCAGCTGTTGATGTAGCCCTTTCCAACTCGCCAACTCTTTCTAAATATGAATAATATCTGTTAAGTTCTCTAAATCTCTCGGATCTAGATTTCGAATTTTCCATATCACGAATATATTCGTCATAATCTGGGTCCTCCGAAGGAATATTTGGGTTACTTTTGGTCTTTGTAATTTTAATAGTTACAGGGTGCCTTTTCTTGGCATCATCTGCGCTTCTCGTACGAATGATTTTTTTGGGCTCCACTTCCTCATTTAGCTTCACACTTTGGATGCGTGCATTATGTATTCTTCTATACGATGGGGATCTAAAAGAAACCGGTGACGTCGATTGGCTTCTACTTGACGTTCCTAAAGTATTCCTTTTTTGAACTTTAGGTGATACAGGTCGAGAAGTCTGAGAAAAGAAAATAGTCGATGGTTGCAATTTCTCTTCAAAATGCATTTCTTCTCGTTCTGGTTTGGGTTTCCTATGTGTTATAATCGGCGATACTGGCCGCGAAGTTTCAGTGAATATTATTTTTGTTGGTGACAATGACTGCCTTTTGACCTTAGAACCCTGGTCATTTTGACTCTGTGTTTCTTTACGAGTAACTTTAGGCGAAACTGGCCGCGATGTTTGAGAAAAAAATAATTTTGAAGGCGACAAAGAATCTCTATTGGAACCTGGCTTGTCTGGCTTGCTTGGCCTTTCATGTTTGTAAAATATGACAGTAGGAGATTTAGGCCGAGATGTTTGTGAGAAATATAACTTGTTCGTTGGAGGTTCACTTCTACTTCTGACCGTAGCAAGGGAAGAATTTGACCCAAACTCTTCGCATTTTGACAAGCTATCGAACTTACGTACTTCCTTGTACATCCTTCCGGGCCAAGATATCGAGCGCGGGGCTTGAACTTTTGCAGGACTAGGATATCTATCCCACATTTTAAAACGCGATAAGGATACTGGTTTCCTATGTATCAAATATGTATTTAATGACTTCGTGGAGTAATTGTCTTGAGGAAAAGACTGGAACATTTTTGCTTTTTGCAGGACGGACGTCTTTTCTTCCGGAGACAGCTGTGATATTGACGGTATATGAGTACCCCCTAAGAAAAGATGTTGAAAGAATGAATCCGATACAACAGCATCACGAGTTTGTTTAATGTCCTTGGCACTTATTTTATTATTTCTCAAGTCTTCAAATGATCCGAAATTAGACACGTCGTTAGATGTATCCCCAAATTGACTAACAGAATCACAATCGTCCGATGACTTGGCACAACTTTTTACTTTCGACACTTTTATTTTGGAATGTTTTTTCACTGGCTTATTAATTTCTTTCGACTTTTTACTACATGACTCATGACATGGAACACTACGAGGTCTTAAAATTATGCTGTCAAGAGATTTCTTCTTTCTCAAATTAGTCACTGTCGCGGTTTTAATTTGATTTTGATTTTTTGTGTCACCTGAAGCTTTGGAAACGGTCGACACTTGAAGTGGTTTCGACTGTCTGTAAGCATTAGGTTTGGTAGTCAAACATGGGCTTGATTTAGCTTGATTTGACAACTTATATTTTTGCACTTTTTCAGCAGTCCGCATCATGTCACGACTTCTGTGCGAAGGCAAATTTGCATTAGACTTCAAATTGGATACACTTGATGTAGCTTTTAAAGGGCTCAATCTAGACGAACTAACACTGGATTTAGTTATGGGTTTTGGTTTTATTTTAGATATTTCGATTCGTTCATTACGTTTTTCAGCACTCCATAATTTGTCTATTGGGGTTACTTTGTCTAAAATATTTGAAATAGGTGTTCTTCTGCCAGCACCACCTTCAATGACAATAGATGCTTGGGAGTCCTTATATCTGCTGTGTAACGGTTTGGCATATTCTGTGGGCAACAAAGTATTTCTTGGCGAACCAAAGCTACTTGTTCCTGTAGCTCTAATTTCATTTGCTAAATTTTTAGGCAGACTCCTTGTAACTGAAACAGTGTTTCTTCTATTGATAGCTGGTGGTGCAGACATGGACATAATTCGACTTCGTGTTGTTTTATCAGTGGGAGTTTTATTATCAGGTTCTCTTTTACTAAGTATTTGCGTATTTTGTCTGGTTAGTTTATGGCTAATTTTATTTTTCAGAAAATCTACATTAGATTGAGAGTGTACTGTAGTTGGAACTGATGATGTCGCAGGCTTTGTCGACGTCACAAGTCTTAACGTTCGACTGTTTTTGGAAGATATCCTTCGAGGAGGCGCGGGAGGATAGTTTGCGATTCTGGTTGGCACATCAACACTAATGAACGAAGGTCCTTTCTTCTTGTATTTGGTATCTCGTTCAATGCCGGTGACCGGATAGCAAATAACTTCTTGTAACTGAGGCGACTTCTTGTGGACTCTTATCTTCGTCAGTGTGGGAGAAATCGGAATGTATTCGATTTCCGATTCGTCTGTGGAATTTTAACCACCGTTCAATAGCACATTCATGTAAATTGTGCTAGTTAGACGTGGGTAAAACGTGGATGTGCTTTCGCATTTACGTGTCTGTAAACCATTTTTTGCGACTAATTGTGATACTACAAAACTCGTGAATCAAACAAAATACGTGTACTTAATTTGAGTGAATGTTTAATTTTGGAGTTTGCAAGTTTAATTCATGCATTACCTGTTAACGTAGTCAGTCGAAGACCCAGCACCTTGTTATAATAAAATTTAGGCATGCGGAATTAAAATAGAAATATGGACTTACCTCATATGAGTTTGGTATCGAACTAATATGGTACGCGGACAGAAATGACAGAATCGTAGTGATTACAAACGACCTTGAGCGAGCAAAACTAACAATAGTGGACATGTGGACTAGACCATGGGTGCGTCATACAGATGCGTCGACCTTAACCGAGTTGTAGGGGATTTTATATCTAATATACCGATGCATTTATTGAAAAATGTTGTAAAATAACGACAATAGCCTTTAGTTTTGACGTAGAAATCGTCTTTTGGTCTGTAGGTTATTTTTAAATACAATCTGTACGTAACATAATAAGTTTGCCGCAAATACAGTTAACACCACCACCGTCACCAATTAATCTATTCTAAATTTGACATGCAGTTTATGTGTACTTTTGGATTATTTCTGCGAAATTGATCTAATTTACTTATTGCTAAAAGCAATCATTCCGTATTGCGATTTATTACTTAAATATATACTTGTATAAATGTGACGTTTTCGGGAAATGATAGGTACTGGTAACAACAACAATTTCTAATTATATCCTTAAAGCAGGAGCGCCTTTCTAACAATAAGTAGATAACAAGTTATCTTATGCCTGAAAACGCCACATACCTATTGTTATAACTTACAGGTAACGCCTGTAATTCGATATATCCTTATGATTAGTTACCTGTCCTAGGAGGCGCGGGCGACCGGAACCCTCTAAGCGGGGGCTCGCCGCCGGCCTGCAGGTCTCTGTAGGCCGCGCGCCGCTCCGCGGGGGACAGCGGGCCTTCCGTGTCGTCGCGACGGCGGAACACTAGCGTCGAGTCTGACTCGTAGCCTGACTCTTTCAGGGCTCTGTTGAATGTAAAAAAAGGAGGGGTTGCTACAAGCACATCACATTTTGTAGCCAAATATTTTAAATGCTAACCAGAGAACAAATATACCTTAGATAATTTACCAAGCTAAGGGATATATATTTCCCACATACGGCACTTCAAACATGTGTTCTATTTTCGATGAGTAAGACTGACATTCGATTCGATTGTTATTTTTGAAATGTCAGCCTTGTAAAGGGTTAATACGGACCCTAGATATATCACTGATTCTTAAAAATGCAATTCACTCTTACAAATCCCAATTCACCATAATTTTAATTATGGTTTTGTAATGAATGCAACGGCAAAGAAACTCACCGCGCCATATTGGATTTAGATAAAATAGCAGACGTAATATCTTTCTTCTCTTTCGGCGATGCTTGTGGCAGTGACGTCGTGCTTTGTGCTGATATTTGCTGCAAACAGTAATCAAGTTTTATTCATAATGTAGGGTACAAATATGAAAAATAATTACAGTGAAACCTGGACAAACGGGATCTAAATAAAATAAAGCCCTGTATGACTGGAACCAAATAATTTAACCCTTTGACCGCGAAAGACGTCATTCCCTTCATGCATTCCGACAAGGTTCACAATGACGTGACGCGCCGCGAACCATACGCGTGACGTTCAAAGGGTTAATATAATTAAATAAGTCTTTTTAAAGTACTATTGGAAAACGGCATCTCTATTTTTTTATTATATTCATTCAGAACAGTACCTGCCTACAAAATAAATGGCAATATTCACTATTGCAAGGAACCTTTCGCCAGGATCTCTGAAATTGAGATACCTACGCTGGTATCAATCAGAAAAACATTACTTGAATGTTAATATATATTGAAGATAATTGAACATTGGGATTTTAATAATCCAGGTTTCACTGAAGTAATAAAATGAAAGTATCCATATAAAATAATAAAACAGTATGGATTCACATGACGAAAGTATCGTGCTTTCATGCTATCACGGAAATGTAGTCATTATCACGGTTCACAGTCAAAGCAACTTGTAAATTGGTTTTAGAAATATTTACATAAATATCAAGTAAATAAGACACAACAGGTTAAAATAAAAAAGACAATTAGTCAATGAACATGCTAGCAATAACAAAAAACTGTACAAATAAAAAAATACAGAATGTTAGACAATGATAATTAAGACAGCCAATTAATATATCATGCCAGATACAAACAACGCAAAAACAGATCGGCTTTTCTAGAGCCAATAAAGTGCTCTTTGGAATTAAATCGAGTAAATTGACGTTTGAGGCATACAAATTATGAGCATGCCGCAATATATTATGAGCTTGTTAAATAAATTATATTTATACCTCGTTAAAGTTTTTCTTTCAGAGGAATGTATTTCACATAACTTTTTTACCGCTTACATTTTTTTATCGGACGTGTTCGTGTCAAAGTAAATAAATACGGGTCGGTTGCACCAAACCATCTATCACAGTCAAAAAGTTCGCTAAATTTTATTGAAGGTATGGAAAATATTGGTATCTGCTGGTGCAATATTGGTTTGTAGTTTGATCTAACGAACTTCGTCTAAGAAACAACACTTTTTATAATTTACACATTTCTACAGAATTAGTCATGCTGTGTGCTACAGGCAACTATATAGGTACTTAGATTTAAAAGTGAAGATATGTCATACTCAGCATAATGAGCGGAATAAATACTTTGAGTTTCACGCTCACGCAGTTTAGGCGCAACGACAAAAAATTGTGTCAATTGTTTCAATTTAGGCGGTTTTCGCACTGGATGCGATTTGCACGTCGCTCCGATGTGCGAGCGGGATATCGCTCAAACATCGGAGCGACGTGCGCATCGCATCCAGTGTGATAATCGCCTTGAGCGCATCACTCTTGAGCGCATAAGACATTATCTTTACTTTTTTAAATATCACAGACAGACACCAAATGCATACAGGCAGACATGTTAAGGTCCTTACGCTCTTCTGAATCGCGCGAGCGAGCAATGTGGTGTAAGGGGGCAGGGGTGAGTTGTCGTCTAGCCACTGTTAGTGCCGCCACCGATTAGTGACCGAGAGATGGGAAACAGGTTAGTGCATATTGGGGCATAGACAGCTTTACTAATACATTTATAAAAGTTGACTGAGAATTTATAGCGTCGCTACAGGACGTTTATCTGAGGCGGTTGGTAAGATTATTATGATCAGCTAAGGATTTAATCTTAAAACTGGTCCACATATATTTACAAATACGAACGATGAACGATTCTACTCTTTAAATTAAACGATTAGTCTACGCCCATTTTTAATAGCTTGTGTGATATCCATATTATCCATTTCATTAAGCAAAAAATAGTTTGTTTAAAGCAGAAGTTACGTTTATAGCATGACAGGCCACGCGTATGATTGCTGTTGATGGAATTTAGTTTTTTATAAACAAAATAATATTAGACCTATATTCTAAAAATTGTAAGCGTATTAGTATTAGATGTGAAATCCATCTTTGCATTTAAAACCCCAGAATAATCTCGTATTAGTAAAGTTGTCTGTAAAAGGGGGGCAGATTGTTTGTAATAAGGAGACTAATTTTATACATAATAGGTATAAACTTTAAGATGAAATCAAAATGCTACCAATTCTAGTTCCTAATCTATTATTTATTACTAGCGAACACTGAATAGCTGATATTGTTAATCTGGGCTCATTGTTGCTAGAAGCTTTGGCTTCAATTTATGGAGCCTAGTTTTGGCGCCTTCTTTCTTAGAAAAACTTCTCGTCGTAACATCTACAGATGACTGTAGTTTAGACACTAGGTATACAGTTTCTGCATGCCGATGCCGCTATCGAATTTTTTAAGATGGTTGCAGTATGTACCACTTTCGACCAAATTTCATCATCACGTTTAAGGGGCTGTCCATAAATTACGTCATCGATTTTTGACGATTTTGGACCCCCCCCCCCCCCTATAATCATCCAAAAATCATGCTTCAAATGACCCCATTTCCTCCTACTTCATGCTACCGTCATCCGATGTCCAGACCCCCCCCCCCCCCTAATTTGAAATGACGTAATTTATGAATAGCCCCTAAGTTAAAATTAGTATAAGTTAACTGTCATCTCCCTTTCTCCATTATAAGTATAAATAGGTGCTTGTGTACCTAATTTCCTTTAGCAGTAAGTATACAGGATTATTTTAGCAATTAATTAAAGTCAGACATTTTCGAAACCCACATCTTACTTAGCATACGGAAATACAGTGTTAAATGGGTGAAAGTACAATAGGCTTATCACAAACACATAGATAATAAAAAGATTTCGTACCCCATCAAAAATGTCCATGACCTCGTCCCACCACTAGAAAAGAGAAATATATTGTTTTTCTTTGATAGTGTTCTTCGTGGGTGTAATATAATGAAATATGATATTATTTAATCTACTATTTTTCTATACGAACTGCATACTACAGGGTTCAGGAATCTTGTAATATTAAGAATTGACGAATGCTTACACAAATAAATTGAAGAAGTAAAAGGAAAGTTGGCAATAAAAGCATGGGTTGACATGTGAAACAGCACTGCACCGTGGACAATTAAACCAAGAAAACCGACAACGTGTATACAAAATCACGTTTCTGCAATCTCCAATATTAAGGCTATTTCCAGATGGCATCACTAACGCGGCAGGTCTCAATTCTATATATTTTGTTTAGCACTCAGATCTCTGGTTAAATAACTCACCTTCCATTCAATAGATGGCGCTAAATATTGGACTAACACGACTTTGTTATGGGCACTGTCACTTCTTGTTTTATTTGTCCATAAATGATAGATACCATTTGTTTTCTCAATTCTATTTGCACCAACATTCGTCTATTTACCCATACTAGTGCAAGGGATGAATGAGGTTATTGCCATAAATGAACACCATGGATGACCATTGGGTAGCAATGTTAAGAGGGTTTCAATTATACCTGTTTAGCTTCTTTGTCAACAACTGAAGATCTGCCAGGGACATAGTTCTCTATTTTGCCGGGCTGATTTTTGTACACTTCTTGGCTAGCTCTTGCTGATGCTAAGGTACTATACCTGGAATAAAAGAAAATATGTTTATAAAGGAGATGCCGTGATTGGTCAAAAATTAAATTCAATATAGTATTCTAATATGACAATGTTTTTAACTTTTTAGTGTCCTTCTTAATGACACTTTTTATACAAAGCAGAGAATAATTTGGAATATGTCAAATGCGGTGCAAGCTGATAATTTAACCTCTAGTCACCTACAGACTAAAAAAGGCCTTTCTTATAAAGTGATCGTACTTTTTCCAGCATTTTTGGTGCAGTGCTAGGGTTGTCAGTAGTGCCCAATATTAAATTAAATTGGGAGATCAAGAATCAAATAGAATCAAAAATAAAATAAAATAGAGTATTAAACAAATCGGAAATACAGAAAATATTATCAGAACATGTAAACCCAATATGCATAATGAAATGAAGGATTAATTTACTATGAATATATGAGAAAATGTAATACAGTTGCAATAAATCCTTATCTCAGGTTATAGTTCATATTTATGATTAGGAATTGATATACTAACTATATATTAGCATAGACAGTATAATGCGTAGGTAATGGCAGTGCATAAATATAGAAGTCATTTTGTTTCTTCACTGACGTCCCGTCAAGTGCTAAGAACAGTTGCGTTGATTTTGTGTGTGAAAATAAGCAATTATTATTAACTGATTAAACACAATTTGAGGAATTGTGGGTTACAGTAATAAATGTTATACACAAATATAATAACTGATTACGTAAAAAAAATAGTGTTTCATTTTCAATGACAACATAATATTGTATTGTGTATTGTAGTACGGGCGATTTTCCGCAACTCGACGTCCTGCGCCTATTTTGCGTGACAACATAATATAACATAATTTTAAACGTCAATCATCACGTCGACAACCCTAGGTCGCTGTCGTGTGTCATTTGACGTCATTGCACCAAGAATGCTGGAAAAAGTACGATCACTGTTTATAAATGTTTTATAAATCAATAATAAAATCTTTTGATATTTGAATATTTTATTCAGACAGTTAAAACTACATATTTTGTCTTGGCTATGGAATGGTAGGTTTTTATTAGTGGGTGGCCAGGTTATTATTTTTTTGGTTATAAAGTTGATAAGTTTGTTAAGTTCTTACTAAATGTATTTTGTATGCTTATGCCTTCATCTTCGTGGAATGATAATAATTGACAAAAATTATGCGATGTCCTTCCCCAATCCTCACACTATCTCCATACCAAATTTCTTCAAAATCGGTTTAGTAGTTTAAGTTTGGATAATATTGAAATAACAATATACTTACTTATTACTAGGTAGATATGGCGAAGGGATTTCTTCATGGCGTCTCTCTTCCTGAACAGAGGTGGTCCTTCTCCGAGGGCTGTTAGTAACATCACTGTCATATGCATCGCTCCACGTGCTGGAGCCCAGTCGGCTCAGGCCCCCTTCCGGCTCACTCAGGTAACCGGAGCGGGGATCGAAGTATGCATACTGGGACTTGTTGGTCACCCTCTGCGGTTGTTGACCTGAATTAAAATATTTGTTTAAGCATAGTATTAACATAGCAGTGATAGTATAGTTTGGCTGAACAACCATGTCAGTAGAAAATATGGCAGAAGCTTGTCTTTCCTTTCTGACTATGTCTTATGTTTGCAACTATTTTTCTACTAATATGGTTGACTAACCAGACTTGTCACACATCTAAAACCTTGCCTTAAAACTAGAAAGCATACTTGTATAAGTGAGAACCACCTTTAGCCTTTTGTTTCATATGATACGGTTAGCTAATGTTCTATTGCATTAAGTGTCTTAACTGTATTAGTTATTTGCAATTGATATTTATTATTACTAAACTAAAATTGTGTGTGAAAGCACTAGATGTAGAAAAGTTAAACAAAGCAATTAAATTAATGTAATAATGCATTTCTTTGTGGAGTTATACAGCCACCGATGTTGTGTGAAAATTTGGAAAAAGTGTGAAATAATCACCTCGGCGGCTTTTGTACCGAATAGTCACAAAATCGTCTGAAAAAGAAAATGTATAAAATAGGGACAGCGTCCGACATACAACACCTTCGACTGAGAAATAATAAAATAATGGGTTTTAATAAAAGGAAAATAATAAAAATAACAAAACGTAGGATCTGTAAAATAGTTCGAGACCTGAAATAATTTCAAAAGCAAAATATTTTACGCAAAATATAAATACCTAAACAAAACTTACCGTCGTATTTGTTTTTGTGTATGGTGTCGTACATTTTCTTGTACCATTTTGACTGGTCTTTGACTTCCTGCAATTTTAAAAGTTCCCATTATACCTCGATTTTCTTGAAAAAATATCAATTCCTGTACTTTAAATATAAATTAAATTATTTTTATTTTGCCAAGAAACGAAACAATTTTGTTACTCTTCGTGCTCTTTCTACGCTTGTAGATGACAAATAAAATCCGTTTAGTAAACTTTTTAATCCTAAGGTAATAGGTACTAAAATATTATGGTAAAACGGAACGCAAATATAAAGTTTCAATACACGTAGGCAAAGAAACGAATTAATTACATTTTACAGCATTAATAAATTGAAATTGTGTAATTAATGAGATCAAAGAAAGCATTTATTTTTAATAATAAATATGGTTAAATTTTCCATTTATACAAACTTAAACAAAATCTGATAACTTGATGTATTATAAGTGAAATTAAGAAAACGAACCATGTGCTTAGACTTTACTGAGACGTAAAAATAACTTGTTATGTTTTTTAAATCTAATCCCGCGCTTTATGAGAAAAAAGTATTCTTTTCTCTCTGACACTGAAAAAAACAAGTAAACCTCAAACTTCTTTTTTTGTGAACTTACAGATCTCAGAGCTACTGGCATGCCGTCTTTGGTCGTGGGTCCGATTCCTTCAACTTTTTCATGAGCATGTGCCATTTTACGTGGCCCTCCGCGTTCGTAGTCGCTCCTGTCCGCCTCTCCCTCACTTGCGTACTCTCTGCGTAGAGCGTGAACTGAAAATGAAATAAAACTGACTAGACTTTGCAGTGACACAGTAGGGAGGGTTATTTTACTTACACATCATTTTTTCATAGTAATTTAATGTTTAGTGGCACTTTCAACCATAAAACAACTGCCAAAAGTTTGAGAGAAAAATAGTTAAGTATATGTTTTACAAGGGGGCAAAGTTGTTGTTTAACCGCTCGTGCTAATATTGATACCCGAGCAAGCGAAAGATTCCAGAATTGAACCACGAGCGTAGCGAGTGGTTCGAAAAATGGAATCTTGAGCGTTGCGAGGGTTTCAAAGCACGAGGGTTAAACAAAATTTGCCCCCGAGTGAAACACAAAATTTTTCACCACACCAACCCGAAGCAAATATTAAATGTAAAATATCAAACAAAATCAAACCAAATCAAATCCAAATGAATGTTAATAAATATTTATCATCCAAAATCATCATTTAAAAGTCAATTCTACCAGTAAACATAAGAAAACAACTCTAAATTTGCATTTGATTACTTACTTACTTTACTTTTTGAATACTTGCCTCACATGTGAATAAAATGCAACTTTGCTATCAGTTTTTGAAGTGGAAAGTAAGGCTTTCCGAGCTGGTGTGGTGAAAAAATTCTATCTAAGTCCACAATTGCTGTCTCCCAAAGACGGTCGGATTTGGAAAGGTTAGTCTAACATGTAGGATCCTATTAGCATCATTTTTATCAGTCTAAGGGCCAGTTGCACCAACCACATTTGACAGACTGATCAACGTCAGCCGGCGCGCCCCGGCGCTTTACTATGAAACTTTCCATACATAAAAATTTAGCGAACTCTTTAACGATACGAACAGTTTGGTGCAACCGACCCTTAAAGTATCGGTATTTTAGAAGTAGATAAGTTTATTTGTACGGATGAACTTTGGTGTCAAAAATACTTACTGGGATCGCTTTTCGGTGGAGAAACTCTGTCACGCGGCAAACGCGCGCTATCTCTTTCCTGTTGCAGGTAGCTGGAACCTCGCGAGAACTGCCCCTCTGAAAAATACATTAACACGAATTTAATTATACGCATAATACCAAGTACTTATAACATCAGTTAAAAACCGGGTTAGTAAATTTCTAATAGGTTAGTCACTACCTACACCCAATATCATCGGCGAAACGAAATCCCACAGACTTCGCTGGTTCGGTCACCTATTAAGAATGGGAGAGGATCAGGCTGCCAAGAGGGCGTACCTGGGAAGACCGACTGGTGGCCGCCCGGTAGGTTGGCCCAGATACCGCTGGGGAGACAGTGTGGAAGCGGATCTGCGTCAGCTTCAAGCCGATAATTGGCAGGAAACGGCGCAGGATCGGGAAAAGTGGTGTGCTCTCGTTTCGGAGGCCTAGATCCTCTTTGGACCGCTGAGCCATATTAGTTAGTTAGTTAGTCACTACCTGTCGCTGTCATAGGATATGAAGTGACAACTCAAAGGGCGATGCTTCTTCAATTTGTTGTCCTGTTCCTATTAATTTGTTTGAGATTGGCGCAGCGAATTTTTTTTTATATTTTTATGGCCCAACACGTGCTCATTCATTTTCTTCCCTTTCATGCCGTTCTCACCCACGTTACCCAACTTTTCTTCGTCCACTTTACACTTTTTTTACTACTACTACTACTACTAAATCCATATTTTAACACTCTTCGACAGATTACGTAGGTCTAAGCCAGCTTTGGCAGAAGAAAATTTGAAAAATGTAGGCGCGAATATAATTGAAGGATTGATACTGAATTACGTGCCTTTTTCTACCGATAAAGTTGGCTTGCCACAGAATACTCTCTTACTTAATGCTATTTTCATCTTCCTGCTTCCATACGCCCATAACTATGTTACTTGTACTTGGTCCCATGGTATAATAATATACTCCGCCTGGTACTCTATTCCCGTCTTTTCTAGGTCACCTAACTGACACAAGCCTACGTCATCATGCGACAGCGCTATATGATAATATGCGATAGCGCTATATATAGCGGCCATGTTATTGTGACGTAGGCCTGTGTCACTCTGGGAATAGAAGACCATGTTTTATTAGACCATGCTTGGTCCCCTATTGTTAAATAACATCGGGTAAAAAACACAATTAGGGTAGGCAACAATTCCCAATATCGCAACGTACCCGACAACTGTCATCTCATCAAGTATTAAATGCTATCTGACCCTTGTCGCTCTATAATAACTTGTCACATATTTTTACGCCTTTATGTTATTTATAGTTGGGTACAGGGGCACAGCTGAATAAGTTTTCGAACGTGGGTCAAAGTTAAGTCGAATATTGGGTGACATATGTCTGTAAAAGGTGTTCCTCGACTAATAATGCGGAAAGTTTTCAACGAAATAAGTACCTATTTATTATTATATAGTACAGTATCACAGTATACTGTATATGAAATATCTCGAATACCTTTACAGACCTAATGCTAAGCTAATCTATATTTGTACCTATAGGTAGATACTTAGATAGCTAGTTACATCCACTTTACAAAGCCTATCTAAGTGTTAGTTTTTGTTCCCAAAATATATATTTTTGCACATGTTTGCTTTGCTTCATAGTGGCATTTAAGCCATCTAAGGCTTTGTTTTCGATTCCTGGAAGTTACCTAATGAATTAGGTATGGATGGAATATCATAGGTATTAATGGAATATCGTTTTTTAGGGTTCCGTACCTCAAAAGGAAAAAACGGAACCCTTATAGGATCACTCGTGCGTCTGTCTGTCTGTCCGTCTGTCACAGCCTATTTTCTCGGAAACTACTGGACCAATTAAGTTGAAATTTGGTACACATATGTAAATTAGTGACCCAAAAATGCACATGTTTTTTTTATAATTTTAAAATACATAAGTTCGAAGTTATTTAAGAAAATAGCCAAAAAAATACCATTCCCCCCTTTATCTCCGAAACTACTGGGTCTAAAATTTTGAAAAAAATACACAAAATACATAGTTCTTTACCTGTAGATGACAGGAAAACCTATTAGAAATGTGCAGTCAAGCGTGAGTCGGACTTATGTACGGAACCCTAGAAACGCGAGTCCGACTCGCACTTGGCCGGTTTTTTTTAATAGTGCATGTTTTTGTTTGCCCAAATTTAAAGCAGCTCTTAGCTTTTATTTTGGCATAGCAAGTAATAGTTTGTTCTTAAGTTATTAAGAGCCTACTTAAAACTTAATTGACATACAAGTCACAAGTAGGCCGATAATCCTATCGATTTTCTATTGCCGTTAAAGATAATGCGGTGAATTATCGGGTTTTTGGTAATCTCTAATTAGGGGGTGCGACTCATCAGTGCGTAAGCCAATTACTTCAAGTTTGGAGGCAATTAGTCTTCATTCCCGCTCTTCCCCGGGAATAAATTACAATGTTCAAAATTTCCAATCCAGACCGTGTATTTTCAAACCTAAGGAGAAGGCTAGACGTTTTGTAAAATGCCTACTAATAGAGTCCGTATAAGCTAACTCTACACCGACTTGGCAAGCGACAGAATATGAGCGAAACGCCACAATAAATATCAATTACAGTTGTATAATTTTGTCACCTATTGACATTGGAAATGTCTTTTCGTTCGCTCCAGTATAGGGTCCGATTTCACGAAAAAGTGCGATCCCCTTATATCTCGGAAAGTTGTGGAGATATGATATTAAAAAAAGGCTCAAAAGACGCATAATCACGAGAGCTGTAAGGTGCAAAAATAATTATTCGAGAAAGTAAAAAACGAAAAAAGTTATGGTCGAAATAGTGAAAATAAAATTATTTTTTTTCCGAATTTTTGATTTTGGTGCTCGATAATTTGGAAACGAAGAATGATATCAAAAATTTGAGAAAAACGGCTCTGGACAATTTAGTCAGCTACAATTTGGGCCTAAAACAAAGACGATCGGGTTAAGGGTTTGCCCTGTAGCCTAACCTTAAAATAGTCAAAAAGTCAGAACGACATTTTTCACATGACATTTATGACTTCATGTTTCGCAGAGTTCGTTATCGGTGTTTGTTGTGAATTATCGGGATTATGACGGCAGAATAACACTTGCACTGCGTGGGCTTTCAAAATCGCTGCAGATTTTACTTGGTCTAACTCTATCTATCCTGTTTGAGACGGGCGTAGATAACGTGTTCACTATTCGACAATCTATGCATTCCAGTGGTGGTGGAAATAGAAATAGAGGTAGAGGTAGAGGTAGAGGTGGAGGTGGAGGTGGAGGTGGAGGTGGAGGTGGAGGTGGAGGTGGAGGTGGAGGTGGAGGTGGAGGTGGAGGTGGAGGTGGAGGTGGAGGTGGAGGTGGAGGTGGAGGTAGAAATAGAAATAATTTTATTCGTGAGCACAAACACAAAATAAAAACTTATACAGAGAAACATAAAAAAGAGAAAGTGCCACGAAATGGTCTCACCTCAGCATGTTGCTGGCGCCTGCTAGCAGATAGCTGATGCTGAACCCTGGCAGAACCTAGTGGAGCTCGGGTTTAATACAACATAAGCACACGCTGTTTTGGTCATCGGACTCGTCTCGATGAGCACTTAGGAGAGTAGTACCCAATATAGAGCTGATGCTGAACCCTGGCTGTACCTAAAGGAACTCAGGTTTGTTGCAACATAGGCACACGCTGTTTTGGTCATCCGACTCCTCTTGATGAGCACTTAGGAGAGTAGTACCCAAGATAGAGCTGATGCTGAACCCTGGTTGTACCTAGCGGAACTCAGGTTTGGTGCAACATAGGCACGCGCTGTTTTGGACATCCGATTCGTCATGATGATCACATGGTAGAGCATTACCCAAGATAGCTGATGCTGAACCCTGGTAGTACCTATTGGAACTCAGGTTTAGTGCAACATAGACAAACGCTGTTATGGTCATCTCTCGTCGCGTCAAACTGCTGTCAAGAAAATTTCATATCTTGCAGCAACGAATTCCGTAGATTCATTTCCAATGTGCTCGATAGTCGTGTGAAGCACGAAATCTGTGAATTTTTTTTTTTTGATGTCAAAAGCCGCTGCAGTCGGTTTAGGCGCGTTCTAGAGACGAACCTGTTACATTTCTATATATGTCTATTCTTCTTCGTCATCGGTATTAGTAAATGGAAATCGAGAGGAATAATACCCCAGGTCGCGACTTGCTGACTGCTGACTAAAAAGTCTAAGGTAAAGTATTCGCCCTGTCTATTACATAGGCAAACGTAAAAGTGCAAGAGGGACCCCTCTCACTTTACCAAATAATCTTGAATCTGACCCGCGTAAACTTTAACTGCATCTTAAAACAAATTCATATCTCTTTGCATAACACGAAAATTTCAACTCTATCCGCGACGACCTAAAGTTACTTTTGCTTTTAGGAAAATCTGTAGGTAAGTAGTGTATCAAATTGGTTTTATACGGCAGCGAACATCATCCTAATGACATGGGGGAGACATGAGCTGATTCAGACCGCTTACTTAGCGTAGGCAGCGTTCGGCATGATACCCAGATTTTAAGGGACGTCGAAATTCTAAACACCTATGTGTAAATGGAGATCACACTTATGCTGGTTTACTAGAGTGAGCAGCGATGGAAATGAACATCCGCGAAGTCAGAATGCCGGTGGCTCTACACCTCCGACCAATTTAGATAACATTTAGACTGTTATGTTATGAATACTAACAACTGCTTGACAAACGCCTAAGGGTTGTTTGTTATAAGATTAACATAGATTAGGATGAACGCACTTAAGCTGAGCGATTTCAAAATTTTACCTGTGTTTTGATACCTAATTTATTTTTTTAGGATGTGATAAATGGACATATTTTCGGTGCGATTATTTATGACCTTCTTTTATAGATCGATATTAAGGCCCTTTGTGCCCACTTGCGAACTCTAGTTACAGGGATTTGCCACCTTTCCGTCCGCGGGCTACATATTTAATATGTAACCAGAACCAGATGGCTATAACTACAAGCAAGTTATTCTTACCTCCAGTTTTCTGCAGGAGAGTGACGGTGGGGTTCTGAGTACAAGGAAGACGGCTAGAGGAGTTTCCCAAGGAGTTCAGGCCGGTCGGTAGTGATGTGGCTATTCCGAGTAGCAGCATTGACGCAGTTAAACTGGATCTCTTAGGAAGTAAATTATTCGGATATTACTAGAGTAAGTGATTCCTACCTCTAGCTTTCTGCAGAAGAGTGACGGTGGGGTTCTGTGCACGAGGAAGACGGCTAGACGAGTTCCCCAAGGAGTTGAGGCCGGTGGCCGGGGCGCTGTGGCTGGTCCGCAGGCGTCCCTCGCTCTCCGAGCCGCTCGTGCAGCCGTTCTGCTCCGAACTCTGAAAATATTACACAGAAAGGACATTAGATATATAAAAGCATAGATGACTAGGTAAGGTACACTCAGCTTCAAATATACAGTGATGGTCAAAATGGCCAAGCATATCGGAACACATCCTTATTTCTATGGCAACAAAGGTATTTTACGATATATTTAATCCAATTTGGCCGTCGCAACGTATTTGATGCTGACTGTGCATACGTCTATAATATTACCTAAGTACCCAAACCAGTTTATCTCTATCCATCGAAAAATAATGAACGACCTCTTTGGTCGACCTGGGTTGGTAAATGTTTAAGCGCATGCTAACTCAGAAATTCATTACAATGCTGTTAGGTATGTACTAAGAAGTTTCTTAGAATTTAAAAAGCGGTGACCTAAATAATAGTCATGCAAATTCAGCCTGAAACAGTTTCTTTTCAAAAGGTTTTAACGAAATAAACTTAACTTCTCAGCTCAATTCGTTTAAGCATATTATTCTGGCTGGTATTATAGTCATTACATTACTAAAGGTAATTTAATCTGCCTAGTGAAACTTTCAGTCCTTATAGCACTTGCCACCGTTGAAGAGAAATGTTGAAACTTTAGTAAATCGATGACTTTCTTCTAGTCTTAATTAAAATAAGATGTTTTATTGTGTTAAGTATTATACATACCTTAGAGTAAGAAGGTAATTAAGTAAGTAGATAAGTACTTAAATTCTACAAACGTAAATAGTTGGGGTTTATTCAGGTACCTATACTTAATGTTTACGATATTATGTGTATGATAGGATGGGTACAGGCTGTCGCTTATACTGATGTTGCTATGTAGGTATTTCAATTTGTAATACCTCAAATAGTTAATTGCTTCTGAAATATGAAAGTATTAATAATTTAAATTAGTTTTTTTTTACCTTAATAAGGTGGCATTACGCTTGATTTGAGGATTTCTTATAATCTCGTTCGTTGAAGGGCTACTCGACTGTCTTTGGGTCACCAAATTACATATGTGTGCCAATTTGCAACTCAATCGATACAACCGTTACCTACCTTATAGTCAGGTAGTTTCGGAGCAAATTGGCTGTGACAGACGGACGAACAGACACGAGTGACAAGGGTTCGGATTTTTTCATTTTGAGGTACGGAGCAACTAAGGTTGCAAAGTGCTTGCTTGCCATTTTCACTTTCAGCGTTCCGCCGGGCGGGTTCTCTTTCGTAGTCGCTTTTCGCTACATACGGGTTTTCGGATGTTAACGGCTACGCTCGTAGCGCGTAGCACGCGCTGGCACTGATAGAAGCTTACCCCAAACTTCCTACGAATAGGCGGCGTCTCCTCAAAGTGCACAGGCCTGAAGGACTTCCTTGGCGTCTGGGGCGAAGCGCCAGCGCTGCCCGGGGTCCACACTGGCGGCGGCGGCGGTGGCGGCGGCGGCGCGCCCGGCGAGCGCGCGACCGACGCGGGCGCGGGCGGCGGCGTCGGCGCGCCTGGCCTCCACACCGCTGATGAAAAAAAAATAGCCCGATTAGTTTACTGAAGCAGAAATTCACACAGTATTAATAGTTACTAGTTTAAGCCCACGAATATGTGTTCATTCCTTAGAGTATGTTACTAAAGGTCGATTGACTGAAGCAAGCATGAGAAAATCAAAGTAAATAGTTACATATTTACAATGTACAGTCAGCTGCAGAGATATGTGACCCCCCTGAATCGAAAACTTTAACTCGCCGCTCGGCAGGCCGAGACTCAGTATTCCAATCAATTCTTACAAAAATTGTATTTCTCCGATGCTATTCAACGTCCGCTAGTGGGAATCGATCCTTGGACCTTAGCGATATGTCTGGCCTTACTATGCCATACTTTAGACCGGCCCTCATTCCACTGGGCTACGGGAGCGCTTGCTTAAGGATGTGAAAATTTGAACCAGTAGCAGGCGGCGCCGTAGACGCAAATGATTCCAACTATTATTATATATGCGTCCCTGTTTAGCAAGCTTGTGTTACAATATAGTATTGTCTTGGTTTATCAATATTTTCCTGCCCTCATATTATTTTCGAAGGCGACTAACAACGACTTTAAGTAATTATATTTAAGGTTGAAGATCTGGAGTAATTCAGTTTTGTGATTTCGTGTAGAAAAATACAATTTGAGGGCAAGTAATAATTTACGATCCAAGTGATTCCTACCGTGTGTCAAAGCAATTACATTTAGTGACCTTTGTCTTTGAATTCTTAATCAATTAATTTAATAGCCCACGCCCGATTCTAATTTCGAACAACAATATGGTGCGATTAACAGTTTTTCTTAAAGCCAAAATCGTAAATCTCTGGGAAGATAACAAAAGTATCAAGGAAATAGCACGGAATAGGAGTAGCACGAAAGTTGAATATTACGGTAAGTAACTATTGTGACTAATGATTTTTTTTCTGTTTGAATGTAGCATATTGTATTACCTAATAAGATAAACCAACAGATATATTGTGTGTGGGTATATAATAAAAAGAGTTTTTTGAATTGGGGCTGTTTAGAGAAATCCCAAACAAATAAAACACATCGGGAGTATTTTTTGTGAAAGTAAGTTAGTCGTAGCTAAAAATTCGGTTTACTATTTAATTGTGTTTTAACTTTATTTTAAAGAATTGTCCCATCTTCTGTATCTTATGAACCGCAACATTATAGTTAAAATCTTCGCAGTGTATTTTTCTGTTACATAAGATAATATTAATACCTATAAAATTTAAAAGGGGTCCATGTGATGTTTTATTGCATATTTAGGACGGTTTTACATGCAGTTGTTTTAAACATGTAAACAACAAACTTGTAAAATTGTATAGTTACAATATATGCAAGATAGACTCAACAAATTTCAATCAAAACGGTATAAAATATATACACTAAATATTTCTCTCATATTTTTTTTATAATGAAACGTTCTCCTCTTACACAGCATTAGAAACATACTATAGATTGTTTTATACGTATTTTTATTTGCAGAGAGACACGGTTCGTAGGTGGGTAAGACGTTACCAAAAACAGGGAGACGTGGAATGTGAGAAACCAGGCCCTCGTCCTTCGGCTTACACTGAACAATCTGAGCGGCATCGTAATATAGTGCAAATTCATACTGATGCTCCGTTTACCAGCACTCGCTCCACTGCGGAAACTTTTGAAGTGTCACTTAGCACGGTTAGAAGACACCTTCATGCTGCTAACATACACCATTTTAAACCAGCCAAAAAGATAAAGTTAACAGAAGCTCATCGAAACGAACGTGTAGGGTTCGCACAAAAATACGAAAATTTCGATTGGGAGAATGAAATCGTAATTTTTACGGACGAAAAATGTTTTAAGTCCGACAAAGATGGCCGAAAAATATTGTGGCGGAGAAGCGGGGAGAGATTTAACCCCAAAAATGTGCTAGACCTTAGAACAAGCGGAAGGATAACGTTAGGTAAAATATATACTTTTTTATGTTATGGGTATGAGAGTAGATATTTATAGGTATAAGTAAATGATATTTATCACAAAAATTATTTTCAGCGTATTACGGATGGATGTCTTCCATGGGCCCTGGTGAGCTTGTAGAAGTAGGAGGACGAATGAACGGTGAGCGATACCTTGAGGTATTGCGTGACGTAATGATGCCATCAGTTCGCGTCGCCTACCCTGAGGGCCAAGTTTATTTAGTGCAAGACAATAGTGCCGTGCATCGTTCGCGTATAGTTCAAGACTGGTTGTCTTCTCAGGCGGACATTACAGTCTTCGATTGGCCTTCTAAAAGTCCTGACCTGAACCCAATTGAGAACTTGTGGGGTCAAATGGTGCTTAACTGGGACCCTACCCAAGTCTGATCCAAAAAAAACCTAGACGACGAAGTTCACAGGACCTGGGAATTGTTGAGGAACTCGAACACTTGTTCAAACATGGTGGCGAGCATGAAAAGCCGACTCAAACAAGTCGAAGAAAGTGATGGATCCCCTCTTCGCTATTGATTAATGAAAAAAATATACCTACTGTGTTTCCATTTGTGTTCTGGGTCTTTCTCCACTATTGGCGAAATAATTGTGTAAATAAGTTAAAGCAAATTAAGGGGCCGGTATATGACGTTTTCGATTTAGACCTCACTTTGTAACCATAATTTGTTCAATAAATGTTTAATAATTGCATTCAATTACACGTAAATTTTTTCATGAAGAAACCATGTACCGACTCTTCATGCCATTATATTTTTAATTTGCTGTTATTCTCTACAAATCGACACTAAAAGTATCAAAAAATCAAAATATGGAGTTCCGTTTGAGACAGAAGCAAAACAATTTTGTCTTTGACAGTAATTGAATTACTGTATGATTTTGAAAGCTAGATAATTCAGGTACCAATTTATTACGAATTTATATTTTTACTCACAAAGACAACAGAGAAATTCAATCTCAAATGTAAACTTTCGAACAATTTCCATACATTGACGACTTCACTCAAAATTCTTCTTCAAGTCAGATGCCCGTTGGGGCTACACCGGAGCACACGTGTACTTCTTCAAATGAAAATGACAGCTTGATTTTCTTGCTTTTGACAATTATATTGACATTAAATCATATACGCACACGAGAAAGCATACCAGTAGATAAATTGTATTTCAAAAAATAGGGTACTAAAATATCAGCTCGCGTCTCATTTAAATTTGATTTGCTCTTATTTACGGGTCATAATGCTTGAAAACCGCAGTAAACTATCTTAAAACAATACGATTACAGTCGAATTTAAGTATTATGTTCCTTCAAAACTCGCTTAAAATGAAAAAAGTTTAAAGACTCATCTTTACTGATTGGGATCAATTTTTATTATGCTGGTATCATTTTGCGTCATTTTAAAAACGTATTTGACTTCTGTACGTCAATGAATTTTGATGACAATTGTAATCTTGTATTATATTATAGAAATTTATCTTAAAATATTGCCTATTAACAGGAAGAGTTATGTAATTCGTATAAGTAATACCTGAAAGTCTTGTACCTAGATCTGTAATACCATGGATTGCGACTAATAAATTATTATGATTATGCCGTTCGTTCCGTCTATATGTATAATGCGTGTACGTGCTGTTCTCTGAAAATCTTCAAGAAAAAATAACGGCTAGACCAGCACTAAGTACTAGCGAGTTTTTGCGGCTTTGGAGACCGAGATGAAGCTTACAGGCCAATTAGCGCTGTGGACTGGTTATTGTTATGTATACCTATTATCGAATGTTTTATAAATTTACTATAAAAAGCAATGTTTTATTTCGATTAGATCTACATTTTGTGCATATTGCATATCTGAAGTATTTTCGTACTAAACTTGAAACTTTCGTTGAAACTAAATAAAATAATTATGCCAAATGTACAGTCACCTGCAATTTATGTTACACAACGAAGGCCGCAAATATATCTGACACGATCTTATTTGTAGAACCATAAGAGCATGTCACATATTTTTGCGGCCTTCGAAGAGTAGGTACCGTCATTATCACCAACTTTGCCCGCTTTTTTTTTAACGCGAATTTCTCAATAAATATCACATCATATGACTTTTTTTTGCTCAGCACGTCCTATGTGATCAAATGTATCAGTTTTATAGAAAAAAAAATTTTGTCGTGTTTTTACCCATTTTTTGCGTTTTAGAGGGCGGGCAAAGATATCCGGGGTTTTCGCCAACATTGCCCACGTCAATTTGGTATTCAAATACAGCTCGTATGATGATGATGTCTAAGGATCACTTTAAGGTTTTGGGCAATCCTACCATTCCCTGTTAATAGCTTAGCGATAAGTGTAAAACTTTTAAATACATTTGCTGGGCAATGTTGCCTACCCGTTTTTGCCCATTTCCAAATAAGGCTCGCCTAAGCATTTTACAAAGGCTAGGGTTGTCACTTTTGAGAAAATCTGTTACAATAGTTTAATGGCCAAAAATATGATTTTTGTTGTGTTTTTCATTCGTTAACGGGATAAAATATTAAAATAAAGGATAATAAGACAAATTAAATACAGAATATATTTATAAACTTATTTTAGTGTACAAACATAACCTTCTTTTACTTGCGAAGTTGGGTAAATTAGATGAAAAAGACAACCCTAATCCGTTTTTGGTGGTGGGCAATGTTGGTACGGATGCCAAATTACCGGATTACTTTGCCCACCGCTCAAACTTTTGTGTATTTAGGCCTTTTTAGTTTAAATCTGAATAGACATAATCTATGCTTCATGTGTTATAACTCAAACCCGGAAATATTTGTCAAAGGGTTCTCAATTTTTTCTACTTGCATTCATTATTTATCAATTTTTTGCCCGCCGAAATATACCCTATATTAAACAACTCGCTCAAAATTCCCAAGTCAAGTTATGGACAAGTTTGGTATATCAGTTATGCACAAGTTTGGTCAGAAATATAACCTATTTTCTACTAAAAACAGCAGGGTGGCCATAACTATTATCAATTTTTCTACATTAACGAATTTGTTTAAAATTTTCGTTTTGGGCAAAGTTTCCCTGGAGGCAAAGTTGGCGCTAATGACGTAACATATTATCGCAGGTGACTGTACATAAATGTTTCGGTGATTTTGAGATTATTTTCCAGGTTAGTTTACTAACAATCAAGTTATGCAGATACCGATTTCGTGAACGTATAAGTAGTAAGGTACCGCTATTGTTTAGCGATACCGATTATTTTTGAAGGTAAAACTATACCGGTTGAAATATAAAGATATTAAAATTACAGCAGGGACAACCATTTTTTATAGGTGTACCTAAACCAGCGTTAGCAAAGGTCTCGGTTTCAGCTTAGGCAAAAATGCTTTTGTATGTTCTCCTTTGCAGATCACATTTCTCAACTGATTCTCGTGAAAATTTGTAAGCAGGTTCGATAGAACTACTTACTCTGTTTCGCTTTATCCGCCAAAATGGAATTGCCACCCTGCCGAAACTTTATTTATTTAAATTCCCATTGAATGGATATTGCACCTTATGAAAAACCGTATAGAGTAGTAAATAACATTTTACATCTGACTTAATGACATCTTGTTTTATTCGCTTTAATTGTACAAAACGCGTATCTCGACAAATAGGGTAGTAAATGAAGCAAGTTGTTGTATGGAGACCCATGCATTAATTTCTCAGTCGATGAAATTTAGCTTGGTTATTGTATAGTATGAGCCGAGACTAACATTATAAATATCCAAAAAAAAAAACTCCTAAGTTAGGTAAAAACACAAATCTGATTATATATTGAACCGAGTAATTCCTCAGTCCAAAATTATTTTACAAAATAAGTTATTTGTATCAGTATGTGATACTAGAAAAAAATCTAAAAGTTTTGTCAAACATGAGAATATTTTTTTATGATACTTCCTTTTTTTGACGCTCATTTTCATGGGAAAATTGCTCTGTCATTTTTTTCTTCTTATATGATCTTAAAATATAATTTGGCGTAGTGGCTAAAAAAATCCAAAAAAAAAATGCGTATCGAAATGTATGTATTATAGAACTATTAAAAACTGAGAGTGGAAAATTTTTAGATTTTCATTTTGTAGGTATAAAACGGCAATAAAATGGCATTCCAGTGAAAAAATTAGACTGAGCAATTTTCCGGTCCAAGACACGCCAAAAAATTTTATTTTATTAATACTGGTATTTCTGCTGGGATATTTTTTTGATATTTCATATATTGTTGCAATAAGTTACATGAATATGTCTGGCGAAGAAAGTTTGAACGGAGCATTTTTCCGTAAAAATATATTAACGATTTAAGACTTTAGGTATTTACTTTAATTCTATTATTATTATTCTTTGGACATTTATACAATACTTTTTATTTATTGATACTTTATCATACTGTAAAGTTTTTTCTGGCTGAGGAATTACTGCGGGGTCCACTACCTTTATTTACTACATTAAAAGCAATATTAGGTAGTAAAACAGTCAACAATCAAATGAATTATAGGTGCGTCACGTGTGACATGAACAGACAAGGAAAGCAAGATTAAATGCATTGTTTCTCTTTCATCTTTAAATGGAACGCTTTTACCCTCAAAGGAGGCTAGTGGTCAATACTAAACTAAAAGTCCAATCTTAAAAAAACATGATGGGTCACTGACCTGTCCCAGTAAAGTGAGGTAGTGTGCGTGAAGTGCGCTTGTGTGTGAAATGGGGTAAATTGACAGAATCTGAAATTTTACCCACCGCTACCGTCGCCTTAATAAGACATGTTGAAATTATATAAGGTCGAAAATAGGTCGACATATTTCGACTTTAATGACGTGGTAACTCTATGTAAGTATTCAAATAAATTAAAATAACTAAACTTATTAGAAAGTAATCACATTTTTTTTTAAATACCTACAGTTAACTTTATGGATGAGTCAGATTGTTCAAATATTAACTCATTATTTTTTCCCTAACTAACAGGCCTGGATAATAATAGTCTTCTAAACAAAAAAAACCGGGCAAGTGCGAGTCGGACTCGCGCACGAAGAGTTCCGTACCATAATGCAAAAAAAAAAAACAAAAAAAAAGCAAAAAAAAAAACGGTCACCCATCCAAATACTGACCACTCCCGACGTTGCTTAACTTTGGTCAAAAATCACGTTTGTTGTATGGGAGCCCCATTTAAATCTTTATTTTATTCTGTTTTTAGTATTTGTTGTTATAGCGGCAACAGAAATACATCATCTGTGAAAATTTCAACTGTCTAGCTATCACGGTTCGTGAGATACAGCCTGGTGACAGACGGACGGACGGACGGACGGACGGACGGACGGACGGACGGACGGACGGACAGCGAAGTCTTAGTAATAGGGTCCCGTTTTACCCTTTGGGTACGGAACCCTAAAAAGAGACCCACGGTTTCAAAAACAGTTCCCTGTAATTTAAAATAACATAAGCACAATCGTATCGTCACATTTTAGACAGTAATATAATTTAGCAACTACGGTTGCAAACATTTTTTTTTTTTATAAAATACATATTTTAATTTATCGGCAATTTAAAATTAACTAAACAGGGAACTGTATCGAATCCGGCCCATTTAGTGGAGAAAGCCCTTGTATTATAATTGTTTTAAAGTGCCGACGGTTACAAGAGATGAATATTGTTATCTTTGATAACATGTGGTTTCTCGCTGTAACGTCAAAGTTCGTTTAGATTATTTCAATCAGAAAGAAAAGTAACGTTGTGGTATATTGTTATATAATATGGTCCAATCTAAAATTGATTCTAATTTACGTCTACAAGTTTTCCTTTTGTCAACAAGATTGTAACTGAAAGTATTTTTTTTATACTGTACTGAAGTTATCGGATTTGTTTATATATAATAATTATTATGCGTTTTTTGCAAGACTCAACACATATTTACATAGGTGTAAGAAAACATGACATTGGTATTTAAGGTGCAACCACACATTGCTTAAATACGGAACCCTAAAAACGGTGACGGTCCGGAAATTCAGATGTATGAAAATCAATATACGCGTGCCGTTCGCGTCATGTCTTTTCCATACTTTTGCATGCGATCAAAAATGTGTGTGGTCGCACCTTTAGAAAGTAAACGACCAACGTGCCAACTGACAATCAATACATTATAAACAAAATTACTTTGGTAAACCACCACGTTACTTATTTAACACACCAAAAAAAATGCTGAGACATTGTTACTTTGAAGATTAAAAAGCTGAAGGTATTTACTTCTTAATTTTACATAATTCAAATTGCTTTAAAACCCCTTCAGATGTTGGCTTATCTACATATGTATTGTATAAGATATACAGTATAACAATAACACTTTTACACTGTTATTTCAAGCTTGTTTTTTGTGATGTAATCATCTGCTAGCTGGCCAGATCATATTAATAAAATAAAACTATCTCAAAATTCTAATTCACAGGAAACCAATTTACTATTGTAGATCATGCCATTGACGAAGACGTGCGCCTTGGTTCCTATTATCATGTTATTAACGGTTAAATTTGACAAATCTGCGCGTCTTCGTGGATGTAGCGATCTATACCCGCGTGATACCCGCACTATTGATTTTGTAAACAATATTTTTATAAATTAATAAAAAATGATCATCATCTATAGATTTTTTATTTACATATAATAAGACATATATTTTTTTAATTATGTTATAATATAACATAATTATGCATAAAAAAAAATAAAACATCAAATAAAAAATAAACATCAAAATTCCCCAGGCCAAGGTTCGAACTACTAACCTTACCATTCATAGTCAATGCTGCTAACCGTTAAGCCACACGGCCGTTTGCTTTTCTGACGAAATTATTGTACTAGGTATGACTGGCAGGAAGGATTTTTTAAATTTCTTTCTAATACTTACCTTTATCGTCATCTTTTTTTTGTATAGTTGTCATACAAAATTTTTAAATGTTTGTTTAAATTATGCAATTCAGTTAATAAAAAAAAAAGTATGGTCTTTATGAGATTTGAACCAGGAACCGTAGAAATGCCTTATTCTTGGGGGGGTCACATAACTCTGAAGCTGACTGTACCTACTTATTTAATTTTAAATTTAGCTATTTCACAAAAAATTAATTTCAGTTAGGATAAATGAAGTATGCCACCTGTATGTAACTCAGTACAGGTTGTCATATAAGTATATTTGAAGATACGACATTATATAGTTTTATTAACTCCTTTCGTGCCAGCCTTCGTCATAAAATAAATAGCGTAATGGGTAGCGTAGGGTCGAGTAGGAAACACCTTCGTGGAAAAGTTACTACCGATTCAATTTTAAAATAAGAAGATTCGTTCTATTGAAATCACAATGTCCATTGAAATCAATCAACGCTTCGTTGTTGCATCCGCATAAAATGATATCATAGTAAAATTTATTGTAGTCACAAACATCCAGGAACAGGATTTCCAGGCGTTTCACGTCACTGTTTACCGCTCGCATCCTAGTGCTCAGAATAGGTTTCCAAGAATCTTAATGCATCCCGTTAGTACCCATTGTGATTTCAGAAGAAACGCGGCACAACTTTTAAAAAGAATGGAAGCACATTTACTGCTCCGACAGTTGTGTGATAAATGAGACTTATGTCTGTGTTAGTATAAATGATGCAATTTAAGTATTAAACTTTTATTATTTCGGCATAAGTCAGTATTGTACTTCAATCAACACTAAAACAATCGGTTAATTAATAACTCATTCATCAGTCAGAATGAAAGTAGCTCCATACACGAGTAGTACTTAACGAGCTAGCATTAACCTAGAACTGCAAATTAATCATTAGCAATACCTAAAACTGTCCATGTATAACCATTGAATCAGCAGCATGAAGGTCATAAATAATGGAGTTTACTAGACCAGAACACAATAAATATCTAGATCTGACAGACACGTGATATACAATGACTCACAGTCAACTTAACAACAGACAGGGAAATATATTGATATTCGACCCGTTTATAAAACATATCAACATGATAATTGAAATTTGAGGCTCGGTCGCGTCAATTCCAATCAATTTGGGTGCTTTTCCATAGTGCTGCATTTTACGATTCGACAATAAATCTCCGCGGAGCGTAGAATGGACGTATGTTTAGTACTTTAGAAGCAATAGGTCGAAAGTATTGTAATTTTAGTGATACTTTCGACGCAATGGCTCCGAGGTGGAGTGTTTAGCCGGTCGTTTTCAGCAAATTGGGTTAGCGGCACTCCCAGCTAGCGACGTAATCGCAAAGCCTATTTAGGCTGTGATGTGATCACAGTTCACACCCTACACGAATCCGAACATCAATATTTGTATTCACTATACGTCACTCGACGTGGAATCCTTTAATCAGGATGGAAGGGAATCAGTTTTTCCGTTAGTTTGCTTGCGCTTATTTCGACGTTGGCGGAAAAAGCCACACAATATGTTCAGAAAGAAATATTGCACGCAAAATATGTACCTATAGACAATATTAGTGTTGCATAGGTAGTGAATGATACATTTTTTATTCATTCGGAATTAAATGAATATTTTCAGGTATATATAGTAACTACTTTTTGTATTAGACAACGAATTATACACGAAACCAATAAAATGCCAAACTTTAGGTACCTACCTACATACTAACCAATTTTAAATATTCGATAATGTAAGCCACTAATTGTATTCAAATCAAGCATATCGAATGTAATTAAGTACTTCTCTTGAAACACATTTAAATATCTACACGTGTAACACGATGCCTAATTATAATTAAAAATAGCCTTAAAACGTTGATGTATTAGAGACAGATTACAAATCACTTGACACGGTAGCAGGGATTTAATCGAATCAGGATAATTGGTTATTTATCTAAAAGCTTCTGCCAACATCAAAATAAGCGCGCAAATAAATTAAAAGTGAATCCAATTAAGGTCAGACCGGGAAAAATCCACATTTTAAGTTGAAGAGTGCTCCTATTGTGTCCAGCAGCGAGCCGTGTATGGGATAATGTGCCGGGAAAAGTTGGATCCGAAAGCTCATCGCGTGTTACTTCATTCACACAAAATGAGTAAAAATACAGAAATGTAGAATAGAAATCTCATTTGCCTAGCAAACCCATTTGATACAAAAGGCAGTGATGGCAACACTGACAAACGCATAGTTTAACTAAACTGGATGTCGTAAGGAATATGGAATATTAGTTATTTCGTAGTTTAGTGATAATTCGTTTATTTTAAGAGTTATTTGACTATTTAGATGAATAAAACACAGGAGGTTACCTCTGTACGTATTTGGCTTTCCTACAGCACATAATTTAGCGATAGAAATATATTATATGTATTTACCCCAACAGTTAATACGCAGTAAGCCTTAAAAGTTATCACAATCTGCAATCAACGTCCAATTTACAAATTAGTGCAACTTAAATCCCATTTTAAAGTCGCTCAGCGAGTCATTAAGAGGTCCCCAGGGCTAATGCATATAATCATTAGCAAAATAGATCACGTACCATTACAAACCGTACACAGGCGGTATTTTTCTCAAGCACAGAGAAACGTTTCAAATGAAAAACGTCCTAAGCGAGTATGTGACTCGTATACCATTACTGCTTGTTTTCCTTTGATGGATGTTTGCATTACGCATTCTAGCCGCGCGCTGGCGTCGCACGCGCCGCCTCGCTAACTTACGGCTTACGGCACCCCTAATTTAATTATGAAACTCCTTCCAATGTTAGCATTTGGGCAACGCCGGAGATGACCCGAAACTACTTGTTTTCTTTCTAAATTCCACGCTAGTTTCATTGGTGAGTATAAGTGAAAATTCTTTTGAAAGATTGTTCTTGCTATAAACACATTGTGTCTTTGTCTAAATCCCAGATTATTTTTTGTAATAAGTAAAAATGATCAGTTCACAAATTTGAAGCAAAGGATCTTGATGAAGAAATAAAAAAATTAGCACGATAATTTTCCGGCTCACTGGCAGTTGCTTTCGCATTTCGCAAAAGGGGTGACAATTTCCATGTACTCAATTGCAAGAAACTTGATTTTCCTGAAAACACTATGGGGAATCAATTCAATTAATTGATACTCCTAAGGTGTCTTAGATCAAACCTTCAGTTTTGTCCCGGTCTTATTTTAAAAGAAGTATAAAGTCCATAAAGCGATTATATTTTTGAATGAAATAAAAACAACGGGTTGCACTCCGGGAGTGCCGGCAGAAGTGAAAACTCAACGACATTGTAACTCAAAATATTAATAACAGCGCCATATAGTGCAAAATGTCTGCAGCACTATGTATAATCAAAGAAAATAGATAGTATAGAGGGCTATTGCCATAGTAAATTTTGTAGTCACGGTACATTTACTGCCATCTATCGACACACGATTAAAACTTAAAATATAATTGAAAATATATAAATTAATCAAAATATGTATACGAATAAATGATTTTTAATTTTTATTGTTCCATACTGACCAATATTCTTTCACTGATATGTGTTAAAATTGTTAAATATCAACGCCATCTAGCCGAGAATAGGCCAAAGGTATATGGCGCCATCTATTCGAGAATGACTTTTTCTTGATTTGCGAGGCACGTTTTTTTCTTAGACTTTATTTATCTTATACGGAGTTACATATATCTTTGGTATAATTTAGGTTAACGCCATCTAGCGTTGTATCGTCGCATTACTTGAAACCCCTAAGCACATCATTGTGAGTACTACTGGTACTGCAGTTATATTAATACCAGTTTGAGGGAAACTCACTAGATGGCATTTAAATAAAAAAACAATGACATTGTCCGTCACACATAACACATAACATAACGTCACGCAAGCGCCCTGCGCCGCCTACATGAAACAGCAGGCTCAGGCATACATTTTCGCCGTGCGGTAGAAAGAGAGGAGAGGCGCCTTACGCGTTACGCCTTACGCTGTCTCGAGTTTATCATTTTTTTCCCACCTCAAAAAGTGCACAGCGCCGCTAAAGAAGTTTTCACTTCAAAAATAGCGAACTAAACTTGACCAACGCAAGTACTGAATGAATGAACACAACTAATTGCTACGAGTATTACCCACATTCGCGTGGCATACTGCATGTTCGTACATTGTGTCATATTCCTATTGTTACTAGTTATCCATGAATCCTACCATAATAATGACATTGTAGAGTCCACGGTCAACGCACCATTCACTTATTACATAAGACGAAACACAGTGTAGACATTAAATATGATTGTTTGTTTATTTACTTTAATAAATAAATATAAAAGAAAAATTAAAAGTTACAGCTTGACATCATTTTAGGATGGCGGATGCAAAATTGCATCAAAAATACGTAAGTAACATCAGCATCACACAATTTCATAGCCGTGCAGCATCAAATTCAATTTAAATATTGCCGAAATTCAATTGGTTCGAAATTGGGTAGTCTGCCGATATGTTTTTAACCGTTCTCGTCTGCCGAGGCAATTTAATTATCGACCACTCGTGGGGGTTCATAATAGCGACCGTAATGATGTTAGAGTCGATTCCGTAAGTTGCATCTAATGTCCTGAGATTGTATTTCTTGTTAAGAAGAATATAATAAGAATAACAATGATTTATTGCAGTACTGTGTACATTTGTAGATAGTAATCATGATACAATTTGTTTCAACAGTTACCCATTTCGGGTTGCAATACTTAAATAACTCATGAACTAAACTTAAATAACATGCAAAGATAATTACATACCAATGAATGCTCAAAATATTCTTTCAGACTATAAAATGTTTTATCTAATAGCCAGTTTTTCAACCTTACCCTGAATCGGTTACCTTCAAGTGCCTTAATATCAGCTGGGAGGTAATTAAATACTCGAATAGCTGTTACAAAAGTGCTCTTTTTGTATGTAGACGTGTTTGTTTTTGGTAGTACAATGTTATATAATAGGGCGCATTATTTAGAGTAAATAACATAATATTTAATCCGGTCTATTTATTATTTAGAGACGAATTTTGCTACCTACTTAAAAACAACTAATACATGTCTATAAATAAATACAAACAACAACAAAACAAATATAAATGGGACATTATTAGATTATTACACAAATTGACTAAGCCCCACAGAAATAGAAAGTGTAAATTTACTGCTGAGATCCAGAAAATAGTCTCATAACACAGAGAGGCCAGAAATTATAAATAGTAGATAAGTATTTTTAAATAATTATAATACTATAAGACTTTTAAATAATTATGATATAATAAAATACCTGCCTACTAGTGTAACTAAAACATAGGTGTGTAAAAATCTGTGTAAAAATGTGTGTAAAAATCTTTGTAAAAATGTCCTATAATATTTATTTAATATTTAAATTTATTTATTTAATAGGTAGGTATGTACTGGTTTTGATTCACCTTATATTAAACGTTTAACAGACGATTAAAAATACATATATAAAGGGCTGCTGTACCTACTACCTACTGTTCAAATATCGAATTAAAGATCAACGTTAACACTGCTCATGGATTGCCACCAACAATAACAATAAACACATTGTACTAAAAGACAAATAACAACAAAGGTTAATTAACTCAAAGACTTTGTTTGATATCATGAGTTTAAATAAATGAAGCTTACAAATTTAGGCGACAATGCAGAATCAGCAAGGGGCAAAATGACAAAGAGGTCGGCAGTTTATTTTTCTGAAAGATTTAGAGCAAAATTAAATTATTGTGTTGAAGATGCTAATAGGGCCATTAGTTTGGAGGACTGGCAAAAAATTGCAAAGAGGAGCCTCATTATTCGCAAGACGGAGACTTGTTTCCATCACCTGGACTTATTATGAAAACATCTTTTTAATTTTTGCTTGGTAGTGAAAGGCGATTAACGTAGTCTCTAGATACTTTTATTTTTAACGCTGCTTGTATCGCATGCGAGTTGCCGACCCTTTGTGTTTTTTTAAGGGCATCAATAGTTGCGTATGAAACAACGCGCCAAAAGTAACCCTCGAATACTTTTCAACATGATTTGCTGCAGTCTAATTATTTATTCTACATACGAGTGTATGCCTCTATTGTTAAGTTATTAGAGAATACTAGATACTTGTACTTTTGACGCTGACTGTTCAATAAAGTTCACTTTGACAAGTAAGTAGAATGGATATAATATGGTGGATTTGATGTTATAATTGTTTAGTTAGAGCTTTATGGTGATTTTAACCGTAAATGTCACGAGCACCCAAAACTCTTATAACAATCCATCATGTCGTCATCCCAAAATCACTCCCCCTCGACATTTGCACGGCAATATAAAAAACCCTGCACGTAAATTGCAGGATGTATTGACTATTATGCAGGTACTACATAAAAAAGGCGACAAAACTTCACTCCGGGAAATATGACGCAGCATACCGCTAGTCTATAGGTACACTGCAACGTAATCCTGGAGCGCCCATAAAATGCTATGCCACAAAATATTTCTTTCCGGAGCGACAACAAGGCGAGGACATTTTCTTGAAAAATGTGAGAACAGAAATTCCGCCCTACATTTGTATATCTGAGAGTGAAATATGCGCAAACAGCTCTCAGTCATTCTCCCTTTATTAAAACTCTTCAAGTATTTAAGGAGGGCACAGTATTTAATTTGCACTTAGTCTGGAAATCTCTACGGCACCGCATTGCGGACGGCATTTTCTTAACAAATTTGGTCTGGATTTTAGAACTGTGATGCAATAACCTTATCGAGACGTTAATTGTTCACTGACTGTAGGTTAATTATGGCTTGCACGAAATCGATAAGAGTTTTTTAAGAGTTAATTAACGAATATACCTTATCATTTTTAAGTCAAGGTCAACGTACATTTTTAGTTATCCTTATCCGAATATTTAATAAGCAAACTCGTTAACACTTTCCGCTTAAAAACAGGCATTTTATAAAGTAGTCAATATATAAATGTCAAATTATTATATTGACAGGCGTGGCTCACTCCGCGATTTCGTCGCTTTGCTACAGGAAGCTAAAAGTACATCCGTTCCGCCCCAATTTTGGGGAAAGCCACCTAGCGGCCATATCTGTGCTGATCGTAACAGACGCGTTTTGTTAGAGAGTGAGTCTTCTGTACCTAGTACTATTATTTATTCTGTGATATTGATACATTCTTATTACCTATGTATACCTATGTAAAGAAAATATCGGTCAGGTAATTTACTTCTTGTCCGCCGACTCAGAAGAATGGAAACTTTTATCATTGCGAGCCTCATAAATCTTAATCTAGTGTGAAACAAAGAATCGGATATTTTATGTGAATATTTACACAGCTTTTGTTTCTGCGTCGAGATGTGCGCTGTGGCCACGATTTTCCAGCACGATTTTTCGTGAAAATCCCTGTAGATGGGAATATTGTTGGTGAAACTGGCTCGCGTTGGTAAAGCCTGTCAATGTTGATAGTGCATTTTTATCCGTTGCCGACGTACCGACGTAAAAGTGGCATCGAATGCATAAAAATGAGTAAATATGTGCCTTCGTAACACTTTGACTTTTTGTAATATTTAGAACCAGCAGGAACCAGCATTTATTTATATTGACAATGTTCGAATTAATATTGTAATGCATATCAACTGATCAGACAGAAATCAAGAAGCAGGTCAATCATTTTTTTGTCTTTTATGTGATCAACCTGGATCTGTAACGATGTTGGATTTTCTTGATATAGTAAATTGATTTTCATCCGCTATCTTATCTACTTGATGTAATGCAGTTCAGAAAGCCAAGTTATCTTATCAAGGAATTGACTGCGTTTCAATTCCAGATAGATCCACTGAATATTACCTCTTCCGGGTGCAGTTCTACGTCTATTTTATTTATAGAAATATCAACTATGAATAGCTGGGCCACCGAACCAGCTTAGAATGGACATTATATTTTATATACACATATTTATTCCTGCGTACATACTGAGCACTCAGGTATATCATGTTAATATTATAATACTAAATATAATTTGTTGATTAATTTAACAATTGTCTACATTGCTTGTCAAAACAGAAAAAAACTCCTAGAAGTGAAACCTTATTAAATTAATTAACATTTTATCCTATTTAATACTTGATATACATATATGGGAGTAAACAACTTACTCAAAAATATGTCCCTTTCGCTGACATAGCTATGGGATACATTAATGAGATGTACACTTGACTGTAATAATATAGAAAGCCAGAAAAGGTTATAATATGTAAGCAGATCTATTTTGTACTTTAAGACCATTGTAACCATATTACTGCGAAAAAACGATATGTATTTGTATTCCCCGTTTAATAGCGTAGCCACTAGCTGACTAGCTACGTCAGAATAGTGATGATTTTGTTTATCTAAACTTATACCTTCTCGTTTCCTGTTTTCGCGGCAAACGTGTCCGAGGATTATGCAACTTGTCAACGCGCCAAACGCTCAGGTGTTCTGACCTCCGTGGCGGTTGTGACACACCACCTTGTGAATCATTTGTGGAACACTTTACTTATCTAATCGAGGAGACAATTAACACAATATGTTCAAATTCACGTATCAATCGGGAAGTAGATTTAAACAGTCTCTCCACATTTATTTGCGTCCTGGTGAGACAAGTCACAGAAAAGAAGCGTCTGACTCTTGTTTTTAAAATAATCAAAATACACCAGAAACGACTCTGTAGTAAAATATGCTGTTTTACTTTTTGTGTAGTAAGTAATATGCTATTTTTTGTGACTATATTCTGAATGAAATATGGTTAAAATAGCTACGGCGTTGACACACATCTGTGCTTCTCAAATAGATACTGCTATTTCCGTCGTTCGACTCTCTTAATGACTAGGCGATCACACATCAAATCCACTTTACCTTCTGTAAGTAGGCCTGCTGTTTAACAAATTACCCGACCAAAGTGAACAGATTTTTTGTGTCTCTCACAATCAGTATGTAATTCCGATTTTTCAGCCACGAGCACGTTACGCCGGTCTCCCTCAATTCGTTTGAGGACGGAGCAGGTACCTAATGTAGGATTTAGGCACTCCCGTCTGGAATTCAGCGAAATGTCAGTCTCAAAAGACTGGCATACCTAGATTTAGAATGTCATGTCGGATATTGGAAAGGAGTTTTCACGATTTAATCTCGACTAAAATGTCGTTACCGATCTATGGAATGAAGATAATAAGGAAAATATGTTTATTTTTTAAAGTAATAAAATATAATGTATTAGATAGAAACTATGTAACTGTTCTATTTTCCTTGATTACAAAATATATGGTTAGCGAATAAATCGATTAGAAAAAAAAGAGTCAGCATTGGTTTTGAGGTAAAGTAATCCTCGTCTTCGCCCGGCAAAGAATAATGTATAGGTAACTAATGAATGAAAGTAGGTCCTATAAATAATTCGGTCGGCAGATGCGCCGACTTTAAATCATAATAATTTTATAACTTATAGCTACCTACCGCACTCGCTTCGTCATAATTGTGATGTATTATGCTATTAAAAAGACAGTAAGAAACTGGGGATGAATAAGGGTTTAGCAAATTAATAAAAGTAATTATAGATAGCGGCGCTGCTGCGATTCTCTCAGTCGAATGAGTTGCTTTCTTAATTAAATCCGATGAAAAACTCGGTGGAGAACAATAGCCGCGGAAAATTGAATTCATTTGTCGATACAAACATTTTGGTGAATAATTAACCATGGTTCGAGCCAATGAGAATCGAACATTGCTAATGCATTCAGGCAAACTATACCGAATAGCTATTGAACGTCAGCGAGCATGCGATCAATGTGATCAGTGTTTGATATTCGGCCCATTCAGTCCTACAATGCTAAGATAGTGCATTAGGTATCCGCTAGGCCGGCTTAATAACGTTCCATTAATCACAACTCTAACCAGATGTTTAGCATTCAGATCAAAACTTAGTCTGAATTCAGAAACCATTTTACTAACGGATGTTTAGCTACAATGTCCAAACAGTAGCTTTAAGTATAGGAGCGAATAATCGTAAAGTAGGTATAGAGGTAAATAAAATAAACATACAATGTATCGATAAATAGTATCTTTGTTGCGTCCCAAGGTGAGGCAGCCACCAGCATGAGACAATGATCGTTTATGCCACAATAAACGTTAATGTTGTGTGAAACACCAGCGATATTTGAAGGCGACGAGTAAAATGTGTAATGTTATAAAACGGAGCAACGTAAGGTCGCAGGGCATCTGGCACGAACAACATGTGTTTTGCTATTTTTATCTCCACCATTCACTGAACTGATATCACTAATTACGGACGCTGTACAAGCGCTTTAAAATGCTTTATTAATTTGCCTAATCCAACACCCCGTTTTATTTTACAGCGTTAAAACGTTCTGTTGTTTCGTGTTAAATTTTGATGTGCATTGTGGTTTATGTCGCACTTAAAATACGGGTCGTATTTTGTTATTGGCTACGCTAATTCAACATTTACACCCGTTTGAATATTTAAATGAACCGAAATTAATTAATATATACAGTGGAAACTGGATAAGTGGAATCGCAAGGGACCGGCTGTTTAGTTCCGCTTATCCAGGTTTTCCATTTATCCAGTTTTCCACTTAACCAGGTTCAAATAAAACGTTTTCTCACTTACAGAGGCTCTCGCTAACAGAGGTTGTGGATGCTAGTAATGTCGCTTATAGAGGTCACGTATGGTATGATCAAGACTTAAATAAGCATCTTTTATTAAATATGTATGTAGATATGTATGTATTAACAAAAATAGGTATGTAATCCTGACTTTAAAAAAAGCAATACTGTAAATAATCCACAGTACCTACTCGCATACAATTTTCAAACTTACAAAAACAAAATCACTCCTAATATTTATTTATGCAAGAGAAACGAGTATGGTTAAATAAATCAATGTACCGATTGTACTTTAATGCAAAAAAACTGAACGAT